>NC_084979.1:18992156-19084656 GCF_963691925.1 Scomber scombrus | reverse complement strand
GAGAAGAGGAAAATGTGACTGTTGTGCATCTGTGTGTTCACTCTGGAATGCCATGCCATTCCCACACCTACATCTTTATGAGTTCATATCCTCCTGGTCCTATTGTGGAAAAAGAAGCTGTTTCCAACACAGGAAAGCCCTTTTGACCCCTGTGAAAATCCTGTGTTTGTGCCCCTTATTTGAGGGTCTGAAGGGGCTAAATCTACAGTGGCTTCTCTTTGGTGTATTGTTTAAAGGACCTCAGTAACAACACCTCCTTCCATGGATATCAGGAATAAAAATTTGTTTCCATTTTACCTCACTCCCTCATCTTTTCCTGTGATAGTGGGCCTCCAGGACAGGCCCCTTTTTCTGTACACCTCATGTGAAATCTTACCATCCCGAACCCAATACAGAATTCTTTCTATCTCCTTTCTCGGAAACCAATGGTGGGTTTTTAAATGCCCACAGAGAGGAGAGAGTTAGACATTTATCACTGTCAATCTCGAACTGTTGTAGATGGAGGCCATATTTTACTGCTAGTGTTGCATGTTAACGAGCACATTTTATGGCGGAGGGTCACACCACCTAGGAATTAACACACCAAGTGGCATAATTGAAAGTACATTTATTTTAGTAGAAGTTTGCTTCATTGTTGTGGTTTTACATAGGCATGCACTTGTTTGTTGTTGTTACAAAATGTTTTTGCTTTTGCACACTCTACAGATGAATTGCCTTGCTCTTTGGAAGAAACTCTAGCATATATTTTATACCTAGAGGTGATTTTGTGTAAACGTGTGCACCAACTCTTCCTGTCTCACCTTGGAAATAATAAAAATAAATGGCATTCACCTTGTCTTCATATCTTTATTTAGATGGGGTCACTTCCCAGGTCACTACTGTAAGAAAGGATCAAGTGTCCTTCTCATTGCTAAGTAGCTGATGTCACTATACTGGAATCCATCTATTTTCTCTACGTCTCCCTCATGACGTCTGTGCCCCTGCGACTAAATCTAATAAAAGTGTGTCCTGTAAAAATCTTGGAGAAGACTGATAGAAAATCATGGGGATGGGTCATGGAGGGGTTAGGGCAATGAAACTAATTGAGTGGTGTCCTGTTTCGCTAAAGTGGATTCATTAACTTTGTCTCTCATCACTGCAGGACTGTGTGCAGAGACTCCACATACTGATGGCTCCTATCAGGCACTGGGGGCTAAAAGGAGAAAATGGACACAGGCTGTATGTCACTTGGAACAGGATATGATACCCTAAGTCCAAACCATATAAAGATGAGGAAATTGCACATTGTGCAGTATAATATTTTTGGTCACTGTCACTGACTTGTAGTCAGTATAAAAGCCAAAGTAATATATTACCCAATACTCAAGAGGCTACAGACTTTTAAAAAGTTGAAATGAATGTCATCTCATATTTCCATTCAATGTGTGGAATCAGTCAAGAGGAGCAGATAAGGATACTTATCTAAAACTACTCACAGATGTAGCACAAAAGACCAAAGTCCAACATTGGCAGAGTTAACATCTATTCTACATAAAACACATGAAAAAAAAGAAGAGAACATGTGGAACAAATCCAGACTCATGAGACTTACAGCCAAAAGAAACTGTTTTGGTTAAGTAATTAATCATTAAAACTACACTACAGTACGTAGTATAAAGTCCATCATTACTAAATGTTCATTATTTCAGTGTCCCTTTTGTATTTGACATATTATGATCGGACTACTTGTTTATTAATAAGGCCAATATGGTCCTATTTCTATTTGATGTTGTAAATGATCATAAACTCATAAACTAAAATAGAAATTCACAGATATCTCTCATTTCTCCTTAACATCTGGAGAGTGTGCTGGGATAGACATCTGTTTAAAATTGTGCCAGTCATTCCTGTGAAAAATATTTCAGTGTAGAGCTGTCTGCCAGAGTAGACAAAGATTTAGAAATAGTTTCCTTTTCACTGTCTCGTTTCTTTTGTGAGGTGACAGTTTCTGGAGCGACAGGATGAATCTTCAGCAGGAAGCTAAACCCTTCAGCAGCTTCACACAGCTGTAGTTCTTTGAACCTAAAACTGACGAAATAAACTGCAACAGAATGAATGTGATCCCATACTTTAGAATAATATAAAAGGATATACAGTAGCATAACTCGTAAATAATTAGCAGGCTCTTTTTCAAGGTTTTTTTTTTCATCCTTTTATCAACTAGAAAACACACCATATAGATCTACCACCGTGTTTTTGATATGCTGAGTACTCTTGAGTCTGAAATGTATTTGGTAACTCTTCCACTTATGTGAGGTGTCTCTTTGCATACCATGAAGCTGTGTGTTTTCTTTGACACTGACCTGTAAATGAAGAGTCAATAGAGCAGGATAGATGGTGCGTAGTCCACACACAGGTGAGAAAGACACCGCAAACCAACTGTTCAAACAAAGAGGCCATTTCAGACACCTGCCTCTTCCTCCACACCTTTCTTCTCTGGTTGGTTTTCAAAATCAGTCACACACACTGATAAGTTTTGCTGGGACTACACATGCCATCATTGTCCTCTTACGGATAACATGAAAACAAAGAAAAGATAAAATAGTGATCAATCCAGTGGTTATTTTTGCAGCTTGGTCATACCAGAATTTACAACAACTATGGAAACACTTCACAACAGTGCTTTAGCATAGATTTCAACTTTGGGGAAGTTTGATGCACAATTTGACACAATTGACCAATTCCAAACAGTCTTGACAGTTAACTTTTGAGGTATGGACTAAATGGAGGCAGCTGTCTATTAGCGCAAACAAAACTAGTTATGACTATTGTTACGTACTGCATGATACAAAGGTAGTGGTTACGTCATCCAGCTTCCTCCACCTGTTTCAGATCTATTTAAGGAGTCCAAATGTGCTGTGCCACTCACTGGTGTTACAGGGCACAAGTACAGACATGCCAATAGATTTTTGGAATATGATATAGGGCAAAAAATGTGTTCTTTGAGGTAGTTAAATATTATTGTAACCAGTGTTGGGGAACATTAGAAGTAACTTGTTACAGTACTTTTGCATTACCGAAAATGAAAACCCCTTTGTGATTCTTCTTGTATGTTGTTTTAGTCAATTAGAATTACTCTACCATCATCACACAGCCAAGTCTGGCCCATAATCTGTAAATCTTTACACTAATAGCAGGAATAACAGACACAATGTCCCATTTTCAGCTCTTTATTATAAAGCCTTACATAAAAACTGTAAAAGTGGCAAGGCTTCTCAAACATATGCCCACATACAAGTTATAAAACAACATATAGGCTTTTCAAACACATACCTACATCATTTGCAACAGGGCAAAAGGTCCTTGCTACCCAGGCACAACTTGCATGTTACTGTAATGTTCTTGCCCTTATTTCCTCCCACAAATTCAAAATAATGTGAATATTTCCATGAAGTGAATGTCCCATCTTGCTCACCGAGCTGCCGTACACGTGCGCAATGATATAACCGTAGGCGTAGCATGTCGCCAGTTGCCTGCCTGCCAAACAAAAGTAGTAACAGTGCGAATTTGTGGTGGATTTTCTTTTCTTGTGGCAAAAAGGTACAGGAATAGTTGGTTAAACAATAATAACGGATTGCCTTTTTGAAAACATAACTAAACAACTGAGTACTTAAATTGCAGACTTAACATATTGGTTTACTCGTTTCATCAGAAAAGTCATCCAAGTACTCTTACATGTTACTTAGTAACACGTTACCCCCAACACTGATTGTAACCTTAATTTGATTTTGGCTTCTTCTAATAGTGTGTCTGGGACAAATCATGGAGGGAGCTCCAACATTTAAAAAAGCCATCAATTGCCAACAATTTAGTCTCCCTTGCAGTAGAGATGTATGAAATCTTTAAGAGCTCAACAACCATTTATTCAGAAGCTGATCAAACACTGTCTCTGTCTTATTATAGAAACTGAAATGATTTTGGTAGTTCTCAGAGTAAACTTTCTGAAAGACACAGGAGGCAGTTATGCATGAATTCAAGAACTACATGGAAGTGCTGTAGGATATGAGCAGGGGGTCGGAGTGTGGATCGCAACTGAAGCCGTGGCTTGGATTTTTAATGACTGACCGCAGTGAGGCAAGGAGGAGGTCCATTGTGTCCAGATCTGCAGCGTCTTAGCTGGCTGCAGCCATAGCCGCACACATGGCACTGCACACTGGGACTGTGCTTTGATGTACAGCTACTTGCAGAGCAGATGGAGGAAGAAAATGAGAGGGTCAAAGAATAAAAATCTTTAAAGGATAAAAAGACAAAAACTTAGATTGTTGGAAATTGGGGAGGAAGACCTGGAGACAAGATGATGAACAGATCTGATTTCAGTCACAGTGCATTTTGTTTCTCTTTTGAATCTGGTTTGAAGATGTGTGTTCATTTGTGTATTGTATTTATATGTGCCAGAAAGAGAAAGAATGAAAGAGTGGTCACATCATATTAGCAGCCCCCCCCCCCTTTCTGCAGAGCAGCCAAGCTGAAGTTGGGGTGGGATATGCAAATACAGGCTGTCTGTCTGCCTGCCCCTTCAGAGGCAGCAGAGCAGCACGCTACTTCTTGCTCACACACCCTCACTCATGCAGAGTTGGACGCTTGAGCCCAGTCAGCAGGTCCCACACACGCATTTATGTGTGTGTATATGGAGCTGGAACTTTCCTAGATAAACACTCTCTGTCTTTCTTCTCTCCCCTGCCCTCTTTCTCCTCTCCCCTCCTCCAGCACACCTTTGTGTTGTTGCCCCTCTTCCTCTCCCCTCCCTCTTCAGCCTCACTAGTTTTCCCTCTCCTCTGTCCTATGTGCTCAGAGTGTGTTGAGTGTGCGAGCTGAAGGCGTACAGGGCGAGATGCTGTTGATGCTACAGCTGTTTGGGCTCCATGTCTCCTTCAGGGCCCACTGAAGAAGACAAGACTGCACGTGCACTGGGGAACTTCAACACAGCAACCTGAGGACCTTACAACTATCACTTTTTAACCCAATTTCCTCACCATTCTTGCATCTTTAAGACTTAACAAAACAAAGAGAAAACAATGAGGACCAAGTGGTGTCAACTGGTTGCACAGTTCTTTCTCTTAGAAGTGTTGCTCTCTGTGGTGGACAGTAAAGGAACTTTCTATGGGGGCCATGTCAATCCTTTTTATGGAAACAGATACAACCTGTATAAGGCTGGACTCAACCCTCACCACACACCAAACAAGCCCATGACTCGCCACAAGTAAGTGCTCTGTTTTGGACATGTCACAGGCTCCAATGCATGTTTTATTTTCCTTCCTGCTGCAAAGTGTTGAATTTAAAAAGAATTCCAAGTAGCTCAAGTGCTTGATGTTGCCAGCAGGGCCCACCTCTTACTGTATTTCCCCTGAGAAGCACGTCACCAGCGAGTTGCAGGAATATGGTTTTAGTTAGGGCATTGGCTTAGTAACAGATCCTTGAATTGACTCTCTGTTTACTCACCAACAGTGCCTTTTTTGTGGTTCACACCTAAAAGCATCTGTGGCTGGGGATGAACAGTATAGAGAAACAATGACATGCTGCGTTATGAAAACAAAGCAGTCATTATGAGACTTTACGGTGCTGCGAGGGGAGTGCTGAGTTGATGACAAGAGTATTGATCCCTCAGAGTCACTATGTGTGTGTGTGTGTGTGTGTGTGTGTGTGTGTGTGTGTGTGTGTGTGTGTGTGTGTGTGTGTGTGTGTGTGTGTGTGTGTGTGTGTGTGTGTGTATGTGTGTGTGTGTGTGTGTGTGTGTGTGTGTGTGTGTGTGTGTGTGTGTGTGTGTGTGTGTGGTAGGAGGGGGGTGGCACCCACTGCCAGAAGGGAGTGGTACAACTAATCTCCAATCAATACTAAAGCAATAACACGGCAAACTCAGTTTGCATTGAGATTACAATTGGATTCCTTGTATTTTTCTACTTCCAGTATCAACAAGATGTGGTGAAAGATCTTCTGTTACTAACCAGTGATCTGTGATGTATGTAAATACTGATATTGTCAGGACAGTCAAACCACATGAGCAGCATGGAATAACAATCCCTTCACATGCATGCTATTTGAAAGTCATGAAGCCATGAGCTGAAACAGAGTCTTGTGGATATATTTTGCCTGGATAGGGATGGCTGATGTTTGGCCTGCAGGGCTCTTTTGGTTTTTCGTCCCTTTCCCAATTTCTTTTGCTTGGCTTCCCCTGAGAGCTGTTATGTCTTTGGACAGCTCCCCAGCTACCTGCTGCTTCACTCAAACTGCCACAGAATACGGCTGATCGCCCAGGCCCTCTTAAGTCTGCCATGTACTCTCACCTCCAGGGAAAAGACTCCTCAGCATCCCTCACCCATGAATGCACCACACAATTTAGTCTTGAAAGTATAACTTTCATCCATCTAACTCAGTGTTTCTCTTCATATCCAGCCTGTTTACTTTTCCAGCACTTCACTCCAGCAAAAATCAACACCTGTTTTTCTGCCACATTTCCAATCAATATCTTTCCTTCTTCCTACTTTACTGTGATCTGCATTATATTTTCCCTCATACGTGATACTTGAACTCTGTTGTGCACACAAATTCTGCCTACTGCATACTGGTGGCATCTGAGAGTGGCATTTCACATGACCGTCAAAGTGGTTTATTTATATCCACCCGCACGAATTTATGCCAGATACATTTTCCAAGCCTGAATCCTAAAATTGATGGATTAACCAGACTTCATAGATTATTTTATTTGAAACTAACCAATTAGACAGTCAGTAATTGCTTGTTGCTGATAGCTGGTCATATACCCCCACATGTGTCTGTGAATCCAACTATAGTGTTTATACAAGACCTGTTGACCCACCTTGGACACAGTGGGCCCCAGGGACATGTCAGTGTCAGACCACCACTGCAGATATATGAGCTCAGTTGTTTTCGGCCCGAATGGTCAGTGGAAATAGAGACTTAAAAATAACACACGTGCTATGATGTGTGAAAGTGCATGTCTGAGTGTGTACATATTTATATGTGTGTTTTTGTGAAGGATTTCACTCATGTGACTTTACATCTTGTAAATAACTGTTCATCTCACTGACCACACAGTCACATGGACAAAACATGCCTGTTTTCAGTGAGATATTTAAAAATTTGCAGCTGTTGGCGAACCACAGACTTTTTAAACTTCACGTTGAATTATTATCTGTGTTTTGGCAGCAAAGTGAGTCATTTGATTTCACAGTCATTCCTTGCATTCAATGCAGCCACTTGCTGCTGTGAGAAAATATAGCCCTCTAGTCACTGACTGTGACATCTACAGTTACAATACTATACCTGTCAGCAGAGGCACAGAAGCTTCTATTGTTCCATGGATAAAACTGTGCATGGGTAGTTTAGACACTTCAGATTTCCTGAGAAGTGTTTTGGTCCAGGGCTTTGAAAAATGGCAAATAACTTAAATTAACTTGTCATTTCAGCACTTGGTAATTTTGAGATTTTTGACATCATAGCTTCAAAGAGTAAATTCAAGTGCAAATTAGTAAAAAAAAGTGTGGTTATTAGTTGATATGCTTGTCAAAGAATAGGAGACTGTTGCATATTGTCTCTCTAGTTTATTCTGTCTAACACTTTCCAAACATAATTGTATAAGTCACAAAGGAAATCAGGAAAGTATCTGTCACCATGCTGCACTGTGATACGCCACTATACTGCAAAATGCACAACAGGTGAAACATAATCCAAGCGCTATATACCCATCACTGGGTAATGGGTGTCGTATAAATCAATTAGGATCCCAGCAGATGCCACATGTCGTCACCAATCAGATTAGAGACATATCCGAGAGCTTTTCAATGATGTATGAGACAGAGATCAAAGGGGAAAGGTCACTGAGTTGGTAGAGGTGAGAGGTTATGGGTTGCTGTTGTAAGTTTGTGTTAAGTGTCCAGTGGAGGACAAGAATGGAGCCAGTCTCCTGCTAAGGGTCACAGAGGCTGGGCAGTAAACTCCCAAGCTCCTTTCTAACACATATGTATCAAACTTTTGCCTTCACTGATCTTTCTGCTAAAATGTTATTAGGGATTGATAAGATCCCATTGTAATGAAATGATCGTAGCCTGACATGTTTTTTATACAAATGTTGTCCAAATTCTCAAGCAAAATATTTTTGAAAAGGGTCAAAATGCGATTTTTGAAGGCATAGATCAATATTTTTGGGAAATTTGGTCACCTTTTGACAGAACAAGGCAAGGCAAGCTGTTTCCTCCCTGCTCTCAGTCTTTATGCTTAAGCTACACAACTGCTAGCTGGTAGGCTACCTAACTCAGCTAGGAAGCCAATCAGCAACTCAAACTATTCCTTTATGTTTTTATCAAATTTTGATGAGTTTTGCCCGATCTACATTATATAACATTTGATTTTGCATTTATTTTCCATATCATGCTACCCATAACCATAATTCATACTTATATGCTAATCAGAAAAAAATATATTTGTATTTTTTGTTTTAACCTTATTGCCCAGTCCTAGTCCTACTTTCGAGAGTGTTGCACTGGTTTGTTCAGTGTATGAACACCCAAAATAAAGAATCACATCTCACGGGGATTGATTTCGTCCCTAAGACATGTACAGTACAGTACAGTGAGCCTAATTAACAATTCCATTTGAAAACCATTTTATTTCAAAAACACAGAGCTATTCTTACTCAAAGAAGATTATGCGCTTTAAGAAATGCCTGAGGATAAGTTATTGCCATGTTTTTTCACTACCGGTGTTTGAGTCTCTTAAGACTATATAAGAAAATACAATATAAAGAATGTGATTGTGTCCAATAAAGCAACTTATGAGAGCTTATGTAGTTATGAATTTTAACAACTAAAATAATCTAAAGTGAATTGGAGCTACCAATAACAAATAATAAAGTCTCTATGCCTACAAGATTTCACTGCTGTAACAAGGATTAGAGGACAATAGCCAAAATCTAAGCACATTTAAAAATAATGGTCTGCCTTTAAACCATAATAAGCAGAGCTGGCTTGGAGCTGACCTTGTCTATGAATGACGGAGTGATCCCCTTGGTCATAGAGCTGGGAGTATCATGTCTTTCTTTTAATCCTAATCAGTAGCCACAAGAGCAACGTCAATCAATCTGCACCATGGGGCCTTCAAGATCGGCCAGTTGGCTAGAAATAGGTTTCATTAAAAGCATATATGGAAAGAGATGGGCCCGGGAGGAGAGCTGCTAGCCCATAGAAACGGCTGTTAAAGGTCCTATCAAAGATTGCATGGTTTCCACTCCAGTCATAAATCTGTCAGAAGCAACAGCAGCGGTCTGGGTTCAAACAGTCAGGAACCCTGCAGGTGAGAGAGCAGTCAGTAATGAGGAAGGTGAGCCCTTTAGTGTCACAGTGTCAAAACAAGCGAGGCAATGGAAGAAAAAGTGGCAGGTCAGAGAGCCAGAGATGTCAGGGGCGTGATGAGGCAACACAGAGGGGCTTCATGAAAAATCAAAGGAGGAGAAGGGAGAGAAAAAAAAGAAACAGTATGAGAAACAGAGGCAAGAGCTGGACTGGTATGCTTAGATAATTAAACAGAGATTACCTGCAGTTTGCAGATTTTGCAGAAAGAACAGAAAAAAGGAAAGAAAGGTTATGAGAAAAAGAGGGATTGAAAGGTGAGTTGTTTTGGGCCCAGCAGAGGGTGGAGGTCTAGCAGCAATAATATTTGCCAAAACGCTCCACATGAGAATCTGAGATGGGAATTCTGCTTTCCCCCTGGGAGGCTGTGAAGCGATTTAGGAACTGTAATGCTATACTGGAAATATTTACAGTGGGACCAGACTAGCAGTCAAAAATTGACGTGCTCCAGTGACAGAAAAAAGACAATATTTTGGCGTTAGGGGGGGAAGTGTGTTAGAAGAGAGAGAGGCAAGTGAGGCAAGAGAAATAGTAAGTGTGTGGCTTTCCTGTCATGGAGAAAGGAGGTGAAGACTGTTTTGATATTGATTGGGGTGGAAGAGAGTAAGGTCAGGTGAGGGTGGGAGGCGCACAAGAGAGTTCAGTACACTGACAAATTGGGTTTAGCACAGAGTCAGTTGAGGTTGGGTGGTTCAATGAGGGTGTGGATCAACTAGAGACATTTTCTGTATTTTTTTTATTTTGGGAGTTTTCTATGTATTTACAGTGGGATTCAACTTGTAAATGCATTTCTTTCTAATAAAATACGTTTTATGGACTGCACTCCACTGTGAAAGTGTGTGTTATTAAAGTCAGGAGAGAGTGAACTTACCAGACAAACCTTGGTCAATTAGTAAAGGTATTCTTCAAGGCCTAATTTTGTTTCAGCACGTACCAGACAAGTGAAGTGTTATCACATTAGATACATCAGATAACATAAGGGGAGGCCTGTGGCATAAGCTACCTAGGCAGTCGCCTGAAATGTGTCAACTAAGGGAAGGGGCAGGTCTTTTGTTTCTTCCTTACTAACAGGTTAGCTTGCTTTTATACAAGTTTTGGAAGTGCGCACTTGTTCTCCCTCCTTAACGTTTTTTTCTTTTCCTTTTTTAATGATACAAAGTAGTCATGTGCACACCTACAAAACCTCAGTGTAGGTGCTGGGTACAAAAAACTACTAAATTAGATGCAAGGAGTAGCTCTCTTTTCTTTATTTATGATGTTTCAACCAAGTACAGGTCATCCTTAAGGAAGACCTTTCCTTTCTTTTTCCCTATTGTCTTGCATGGGTTTTTATCTGATTTTTTTTTTCAAAGCCTTGCTGGTTGGTCAGTTTTTCGCTCGACAGCCACCAAACTTCCTTTGGCAATGCCACCAAACATTCATTGAATTGCACCCTGACCCCAACTTTGCTTTCTGCCTGGAGGACTGAGAGGACTTTGTCTGGGCTGGAGATACCAGTGTTGCACTTCATTTTAGTATGAGTTCATTTTTTAAGTTTTAGAACCGGAGGAACTATTGTTGCCCTTTTTTGGGGCTCCATTCTAAAATCTTGTCTAGGGCAAAAACTTTGTCAGGGCTGACCCTGGATAAGGTTGGTAGGATATGTTAGACAGCATACTAACTAGCAGCAGTTAGTGACTTTTAGGATTTATGAGGTAGGTTGGTACCTTGATACTCCTCTGACCTTCTGCACTATTCTACCTTCAGGTCACTCAGGTCCTCGAACCAGATGCTTTTGCCTGCTTTTTTGCCAGGCAAAGTCAAAATTAAAAGATCATCATGTCTTTGCTGTTGCAGCCCCACATCTATGGAATAGTTAACCTGTACCTGTATCTATCTATTAACTATCTATCTATCTATCTATCTATTGAGATTATTTAATCTAGTTTGAAATGGCTCACTTCTGCTCAACCAATGAATCTGATCAAACCCTAGAATATCATGATGCATATTTTACAACTGCAGACATCTGCCATATCTTTATGTATGTTAATTCATTTGTATCTATCAGTTGCAATAGTGGAGTGCATTGGTCAATTCTTCTTGTTTTTATATGTGACTAATAAATAAAGTTGACATGAGTGAAGTGACTTTTATTGTCTGGAACTTAGTGGGTTATCCTGTGTGGCCAACCCCTCCCATCTGTCACCCACAAGCGCTAAAACAAACATCACAAAGTATTTATACTTTTTTACTGCAGTCACCTTGTGCCACATTGGTTAAGAGATGAGGTGTGAAAATAGCTCAGAGTGGGCCATAGATCATGTCTCTCTCTTTTTCTCCTTCCTCTCAGTGTTCCTCTAGTGTCTAGATTAGAGCTGCCATTTCCAGGCTGGCGATTCTCCCACATACTCACAGCCCAAACAAAGCTCTCACCTACACTGCAGCAGCTGGACGTGGCTGAGATAACAAACACTAAAGACAGCACTTTTCTTTCTCACACATGACCACTTAAACATCATGGGTTGGTATTTCTGCCAATAAAGCTCATGTAGTCCTCATCCTGCAGAGTTTGCGGTCTCTGTGGATGTGAGATAAAAGGACTTCATTGCTTGACTGCGTGTGTATAAAATGTGCATGTGTGATTGTGCGTCAGTGTCTTCTCACAGCTCACACACACTATCACTATCTCTCAGGTTGAAACACAACATTTTGTCCAATAAAGATCTGTTTTTACACAGCAGAGGAGTTGACCTGCTGTTGCCCTGACCGACACGACACTGCAAAGGCAGAGGATTTATCTCAGCACTCGACTTTGATTCTCGCAAAGCCAGAACACCCTCTTTCTATAAGACACAGAGGATAAAATATCACCCACAGACCCAAATTTCATTGACAGATCTGTGAAAACAGGCAACGAGTAGACTGGAGAGAGAGAGTGAGAGAGAGAGAGAGAGTGAGAGAGAGAGAGAGAGAGAGAGAGAGAGAGAGAGAGAGAGAGAGAGAGAGAGAGAGAGAGAGAGAGAGAGAGAGAGAGAGAGAGAGAGAGAGAGAGAGAGAGTGTGAGAGAGCGAGAGAGTGTGTGTGTGTGAGAGAGAGAGAGAGAGAGAGAGAGAGAGAGAGAGAGAGAGAGAGAGAGACAGAGAGAGAGAGAGAGAGAGGAGAGAGAGGAGAGAGACAGAGAGAGAGACAGAGAGAGAGAGAGAGAAAAGGGCAGAAACAGAGACAGACAGCCTTTTTTTCTTCCTATGTACATCTGGATTCCTGCACTTTAGTCTGAAGGTCACCGGATCCCCCCAGATGTGCACCTGACAAACAAACCTGTGAACATGGTCACTTTTCACTCCACTGATCAGCCCTGTGCGTAATGTGAGAAGGGTCCCACACTTACTGTACTGTATACACACACATACTCACACATGCAGAGTCTGCTCTCTATCAGCTGTCACAAATCCTTGTATGCCAATAGAGGCCTTTTCTCAACTCTCAAACATACAAAAAACATGTCATGAAGGTTGTTTTTGATGACGATAATCTGTCATTTTATGACACCCATAAAACTCTTTTTAGACTTTCCAGTGAAGTATTTACACCGTCCACTATGATGTTGATATGCTTTGGAAAACTACATAATCTATTACCACGTGAATCTGATTATTTGTGCCAGACTTTTCACATGAAATATTGGCGACAAAGGCTCTGTGTACGCTCTCTGAGCAGCATATGAGAGCAGAGGGAGTGATCAGTGTTAACCCCCTTCAGGGATTGTGAAAAAAGATGCTGCAGGTGGGGTGGTGACAGAAAAAAATGTATGAAAGCCGATTTTTACAGACTTGTAACAGCGACATCAGCAGACTAAGCAGGGAGTGAGTACAGTACTATTTTTTGGGAGTTTTCATAAGAATCAAGATATGTATGTTGTCAGATTAGGAATGTAGTCTTCATTTCACGTACCTATGAGCACATTTGATATATTAAAACATCCTTTCCAGCCAGCCAGCCATTTCCTTGTTTTTTTATGCTGAAAATCATCTGCAGTGATCAGTAAATTGCCTGTGTAAGTTTAAAGTACTTTAAAAACTCCCATCACACCACATCAGTTCAGGTCATAACCACCACTGCCTTAACGACGCATGACCGGGCAGCAGGTTGTCAGGCTGGTATGAAAGGAGCTCTGTCATTCTGACTCCTGCCCTTTTCCTTCCACTGCTATTAACATGTGTCAACACAGGGAAAGTGGTGACACACAAGCACACACACACACAAACTCTGTCAACACAGTCAGCAATTTGCCGACAGCAGCAGTGCCGCGATTTTTCACAGATTCTGACTGGCTGTCCCGTCTGTTAGCCCTATGAACCTACCCATGTTCCTCCCTGCTCCTCCAAACACTTCTATTTGTCCTGAAACAGCTGTGGAGTAACACTAAGTGCCCCATGTGTTTCTAAATGCTCCCCTCTGAATGGGAGAAATGCTTCACACGTGAGCCTAAAGAGTGCAGATGATCATTTCCTGTGTTGCTCAGGGGCCAAGGGAACATTGAACAGTTGCTATAGCTGCACTGGCAGAGAGGAGAACATCTAGCTCCAGTATGATGCAACAACTGTTCAAAATAGTTATAGTGAAATTATTATGTGTTGAATAAAGGACACATCTGAACACTTCGATGATTCAAAACAGTCAGTGATATTTCTTGTTTCTTGTCATTACACACGATTGTAGATCAGTTTTATTCATTCATCGAAAATGTCAATTAGAAATGTGATTTCAGTCGCTAAGGAGGTTTCTGAATTACCATGTTTAACAAGCACAAAAGACATAAAATGCTGTCAGCCATTGCTCTAACAAATAGAAGTAGTGTCCATTAATCAATAAAGCTCTTGTGTGAAAACCCCTTCAAATTTTCTAGGTTGTAAACCAAAAAAATGCTATTTGAACACAACAAAAGAACAAAATAGTCAAACAGGTAAACACTACAGTAAAGCTGTATCACAGACTGAACTCAAGGGAGGTTTACATGGAATTACACATTTGTCAGGAAGAAATAATCTCATCACCCAGCTGGAGTTGGTGCAGCAGGTGGAGCTTTATAGGGAAATATCAGTGTTATTTGCTTAAAGTGACACTATGCTATTTTTGAGAGGAGACAAAACACATTCTTCCTTTCAAAAATTCAAAAGTTTAAATGATAAGCAATACAACACACCCTACTTCAGCTTTATACACTCAAGATTTTGCTGTCTCAACCGTACTAGGTCTGGAATGACCAATAGCTTATGGTGGCTAATGTTGGCCAAATGTAGGTACATATTGCTGTGTAACTTATTACTAAGTGACATTACTAAATAAGTTCAAGGATGGGACCATTTTACCATTATCACTACCAGCTGTGGTCAGAGTGTTCAGTAAAAGCTTTGTCTGACTTTAAGACACATAATTTGACAGGTACAGAGCAAAAAATCGACTGTTATCTTAAATGATATGGGTATTGCAGTGTTGATATGTCAACACAATACAATATATAACTTATTTAAAGCTGATATCCCTGTCCTGTCCCCACAGAAACCATTGTGCCTACGTTGTCCAGAAGAATATTACATGCACCATGCAGGATGGAGTGGCCACCTATGTGAAGGCTGAGTACACCACCAAGTGCATCTGGGGTCAGAAATGTCCAGTTGTCATGTAAGTTAAAAACAAACAAACACACAAACAAAAAATAAAACCTCCTAAGGAGTGGGTAAAGAGTGTGAGGTTTAAACACTGTAATTATCACTTTTCATTCATCACACTGCAGCATGGAGGCCAATGTCGACTATGTGCTATATCAATGCTGCCCTCTAGTGTTTACATGATGTGTTGTTCATATAACAACATGCAGGTCCCATAGAGTTCTTCCATAGAGAAACACTGCTGGGGGGAAACGGGTGTCTTCTATTCTGACTAAATATTTAACATTTCAAAGCTATTTTGGTTATTATGATTACATTAATTAATTAATTAAATTATCCTACCAACTGATATTAATGAAATTATAAAATAAACTCAAAATAAATTATTCTCAATGGTAATTAGTTATAGTGTATAGTGTTTCATGATACAAACTGTATCTGAAGTAACACTTTGCCATTGCTGAAGTAACACTAATATTTCTTTTAACGTGTGGGGGGGGGGGGGGGGTGAGGGGGGTGGGGTTGGGTGTGTGGGTGTGTGTGGGTGGGTGTGTGCCCGTGACGCTCTTCAATTGATTTTGTGATTTCTTTAATATGCCTTTTGAAAAGCTCCCTATAGCCCCACATACCACACAAGTGAAATTAAAGTGAAGTGGATTTTCTCTTCAAAAAAGACAGATGAATCACTCTGCGTGCTTGCATACATGTGTGTTAATAAAGGAGACAGTTGATTCCCAATCAAAAGGAAATTCAAGCTTAATCAAGATACCACTAATGTTCGGTGTTCTGATGCCACATCATTTACATTACACTTTATCTTAATCTCCTAATCTCCCTCTAATCCGTGTTTAATCCCACGGAGAACAACTTCATCCCTTTATCTCTGCTCTATGCCTACCATTGCCCCATCTCTGCAGACTTAATTAGTGAAAACAAATGCTGAACTTTTGATGGAATCTGACATGACAATTTTACTGTCTTTTAAGATCTTCTGTTATATTTCCTCCAGGTACAGGACATTCTACAAACCAAAGTACAAGGTGGGCTATAAAACAGTGACTGAGCTGGAGTGGAGATGTTGCCCTGGCTACTCTGGGGAGAGCTGCTTTGATGGACCCACGTCACTGCCTGACGTCATGATTCCACCTTTAAAGGGAGCAGGTTTTCCTCATCGCCCTGGGATGAAGGGCTTCCCCTATGGCCCTAGACCTCCTGTGGACCAGAGGCCTGGAAGTGGCCAGTTTGAGCCAGGCAAACCCTACCCCAATGTACCTGACCACAGACCAATACCCACAGGACAACTGCCTGCTGGAAATGGAAAACCAAACTATGGTGATAACAAACTCTGATTGATTTAGTGTAAATCTCTGGGGTTCAGATTAAAAAAAAAAAATGGCACATAAAATATGTGCTAGTGCATGTGAATCTAAGCATGTATGTATTTTACTATTGCAATTTTTCTCAGTACTTAATCTTTCTTCTTTGGTGCTGACAGACTTTCTCAAAATAAAACCTTTCTCCTTTCTGTTTGATCCCTGGAAACACAGGGAACAAATTCGGGATTTCAGGAGTGACTGGTGAACGTTTGGACCGTATGGAGGAGGACCTGCGCCGCCTCACCCAGGGTCTAGACACTCTCAACGGGGTGGTGGCTGGCCTCGAGGAACGACTGCGAACATCTCTTCGGGAAGACACCAACAAAATCTTGGTGTCCCTGCTGCCCAATCCTCCTCGTGTGCCCGACTCAACAGTGGGATTTGGAGTGATAACAGATGGGACTCCTGATGGATTGGAAGGAGGAGAAAGCTTCACTGGATTTGGGGACCTTGCAGTGAAGGTAACAGAAGTTAGCGATCAGCTGCGGGTCAAGACTCACATCATAGAGGAGATTCAGGTATTGTACCACTATACTTGCACCAATATCTGTTGAACATATCTGTACAGCTTGACCAAATCAAGCCTTTCTCCTTCCTTTATTAAATGCTAGTCCTTTTCTACCTCCTACCTATTCGTGTCTTCAGGGAATGGTCCTGGGTCATGATGGCCAGCTGAAGAGGCTGTTGGAAGGAGCTGACGGCAAGCCCATCCCTGGTCCTAGCACCACCTTTCAACTGGACGAGATCGTGGATGCCAAGTTGGCTGACCTGCGGGCTGAGATCCTGGATGGTTTTGAGCGCCGTCTGACTGGTCTAGAGAGCCACTGTAATGAGAAGATTGGGGCAGTGCAGAAGCAGTGCCATAGGGAGCACATGGATGGCCAGGAGCAGATGCAGCAGTCCCTGGATGGAAGAGAGACTGGGCTCAGGGAGGAGTTGGGCACTTTGCAGGCTCAGATCCAGGGCCTAACTCTAACCGAGAGCTGCTGTGGACAGGTATGATGTAGACGTGATCATAATATGACTAGCATGCAGTACTACATCCAATTTGTCAAGTGAAGAGCCCTTAAATTCATGGGATTTTGATGTGGGGGAAACTCACCAAAAGGAATTACTTGAGTTTCTCATCTTGAGTTAGATGAGAAGAAACCACTTCACCTAATAGTCTTGCTTAATATTTGGGCTTATATAAGAGCTAAGCCAAGAAGATATGATATGTTAATGTTAGTTAGGGATCTTTGGCAGTGCTGGAAGGCAGATTTTGTCAACTTTGGAATGAGCTAGACTAGCTGTTTTTTAGTCTTCCCTAGTCTTTATGCTAAGCAAAGCTAACTGGCTGCTGGATGAGGCTTCATATTTGACATAGACATGAGAGTAGTAACAATCGTCTCATCTAACTCTTTGTGAGAAAGCAAATAAGCATATTTCGGAAAATGCTAAACTATTCCTTGTTGAACTAATCATTTATTGATTACTGCAGGTAAACAGCCTGTCCCAGCGTGTGCTGCTGCTGGAGGAGTCAGTTAAAGGTCTCACAGAATCTCAGAGACAGCTACAGGCAGCCCTCACTGACCAGAGCATCCATGTGGAGACACTGATTGAAACCCGTCTGGTGGACATAGAGGGCCGCCTCAATTCCACCGAGGGTGGACCTGATGGAATAGGAGGGTTTCCTGGTGGTCTCGATGGCTTCAAGAATATGCTAGAGGACAAGTTGAAAACCCTGGAGGTGAGAGTGTTTGTGGCTGTGGAGGAGCTCAGCAATGCCACTGCACCGGCACTGCTGGAGGGCCAGGTTGTCCCTGCGCTGGAGACAGAGATTGAGTCTTTGAGGAGGAGAGTAGAGGGGGACCTGGGCAGCATTCATAAACAGTTAATAGACCTGGAGCTTCTTTGCACCTCTTCCTGTGCACCCTCCACCCCTTCAGCAGGGGGTGTCTCTGGTGTGGAGGAGGAGTGGGATGGGATGGAAAAGAAGATGACTGACCGTCTGGACTCCCATTCAGATCAGCTGGACCGTCTAAACAATACTCTGCAGAACTTGCTCTTCCGTATCGCCCATGAGGACTCTGAGGGCTCAGTCCAAGGAGAGATCACCCTGCTGAAGGTCAACATTAACTCTGTGAACCGTTCTCTGAAAGGCCTAAAGGACTCTATTCACTTCATTGCAAGTGAAGTGGGCCATGCTAACTCCACCTGGGAGCAGAGAGAGCACCACCTAGTCAACCAGATGCATGGAATCACTAAACTAGTGGGCCATCAAGCCTCGCTCCTGGGGGCTGGGGAGAGGCGGCTGGCCCAGCTGAAGGGAGAACTGGTGGCCTTGAAGAGAAGGCTAGCTGGGGAGCTTCAAGGCTGCCGGAGCACAGCAATAGAGGTGCAGAGGGAGGTGAAAGATGTTGATAGCAGGGTTAGCCAGGTAGAGGGCCAGTGCAACAGCCTGGGGGAGCTGGCAGAACACCTAGAGAGGATCAGGGCTGAGCTTGAGAGACACTCAGACTCCTACCTGGCTCAGGTGAATGGCACCCTGGCCAACCATTCGGAACAGCTAGCTGAGCTGAAAGGAGAGGTCAAAGACAGTGTGGCCAAGGAAGCATCCAACCAAAAAGGAGACCAGTAGCATCTGAGCTACAGAAGTTTTTTGTTTTTTAGATTTTTTTTTTTTTAAAGAGAGACTTGTGTGTGCTTCTCACTAGGCTCAAGTGACTTCCTCTGCTTCTCTCCTCCCCTTTTCAAACACCATCTGCATAGATGCTTATTAACGGAAGCGGTGAAAGTCATTTCCCATAAGCCCCCTACCCCAGAGCCTCCCGATGCCCTGGGTATTTAGTTTAGTGAAGTGAGGAGAGGGAGACACAGAATACAAAGACACACCTATGGTTGTATAGCTGGGCTTTTCCCTTTGAGATTTTATTCTATAGGGCATTTGTTTTATTTTTTTTCTGGTCATGATTTTTTTTCACATTTGACCTTTTTTAACTTATATGAAGTGACTGCATAGTTATGATGTTAAACTGTATTAGACATATTGCAAAAAATTATTTTAAAAAAAGTGAATGATGTGGGACTAATACGCTGCTACGGGTTGCTACTGACAAACACACTCAACATCCTCTGTGTGGACACTTGTCTGGTCTTTTTTAAACGAATACTGTATGTCAACTTGGTGCTATTTACATTTTTGTAAACATTTGTTTTTACAAATGGTAAAAAAAATGACATATGTCTGCTTTGACAGCTGTGTTTTTTTCCTGCCGCATTGCTTCAGGTTGCAGAGAAGTACCAAAATTCACCATTGGGGGACAGCAATAACACATTAAATGGCATGGTAGATGGAAGAAAAATAAAATGTAAAACACTTAAGGGTTGTGCTTTTCAGACATATTATGTCTTTCAAAATCCATGAGGCTAGTTGTGATCTCCAAAAAAATAATTTGGTGTTATTCATTCAATTCCACTCAACATTATTTATCCCAGATATTGTGTAGCAGCTCCCTTCTGAAGTTCATATGGCATTTATTATTATTGTTGTTGAACGTTTTTTGTGTTTTTCATTGATGGACAATATTAACTCCATATTCACCCAGGCACACATAATACACATCATAAATATAACTCCAAACCATATTTGGAACTGATGTGAATATAATAATAAATAAATAAATGAACACATATCAGAACACACAAAATGATAAAGCTGTATAAAACCAAGGATTATGTATGAACATTTGAAAAGGGACATTGTTACACCAAATTCCCATTAGATTCTGTGACACAATTAAAGATTTCAGTATATTGCCACCACAGGTATTTTTTTCATACACGTTTTTTGTTGTTGATAGCAGCTGTTACTAAAGGTGGTGTCTTCACAGTTTTTAGGCATTGTCACAAATTTTGACAGCTCTAAAGAAAACATTATGACCTCATAGAAACAGAGAGAGTCACAAGTGATAGCTGTGATAGTGGAAACAGTAGTGTTTGCCTGTTAAATGCTACCAACAATATTTGGTCCTGTAGTTATTCCTTTAGCGTCACAGATATCAGTAGATCAAATCAATCAAAACTTGTAATACATGTATAGATATTATAGCAGAACAATCCGTGATAACAGCTTTGTATGATGAAAACATTTACAGTGGCAAGCTGAAATTCTTAGTTACAGAATCTAAAAGGTCAAAGAATTTGGTATGGCATCGCAATCAGTTATTTTCACAGACAGGTAAAGTCCACCAACCCCCCGAGGGGAGGATTGAGTATTCACTCGCACAGATGTGTCAGGTAGGTACAATATGCTCATCAGTGTCTTTTGTTGGTCACACAAAGAACTCCTTTGTTTGTTACCTTTGTTTCATTCCAGTAATCTTTGAATAGATCTTAAAAACATTTTTCAGACTGTTTCTGTCCTTTACTGACAGGCTGTGGATCCACACTTAAAAGAAAACAAAAATCACAAGACTTATTTAATAATTAATCAAAATAACAAAGAAAAACTTAAATGAGTTGAAAAGAGTTTTTTAAGAAGGTCAAACTCTTAGCTGGACAAGCCTGACAAAAAGTAGCTTATGCTCAGAAAATACACCTGCTATGATCCCCATTGTTGATGCAAAAATGACAAAGTCACAAAGTCAAACTGAAAATAATTAACTTCTAGAAGCAGTTTTAAAAAAAGCTGCATCACATTTATTTTCCTCAATATTTATTATCACAGAAATAGGATTGGTTTGAATTATGACCACGCCTGTAGTCAGCTTGCACTGTCTGCAGGTTTCACCCGAGTATCAGCACATGGTTTAAGACAGCAACAGCTCTCACTGATTAACTAGCTGTCAGCGTGTAATGGGGAACAGAAATGTATCATTAATATATGCTGCACTGCCTATTGGTTGGAGGAATGTGAGGTGTGACTGCACCAAGTAAGCAGTATTGTTACTGAGAATCATTTTTGTTACAAAAATGCCTGACTTCACCAAATTGGTACATAAAGTAAAATGTGCTCATTTGATACAAATGTGATTGAAACAGCATGAGCACATCTGACTAAGTTTGCAAAATACACCAGCTCACAAGGCTCACAAGATTGTGGTCACATGGTGTGGTCAGATGATAAGGTGAGGTCATTAGGTGAAAATGTGGAGGATATAAAAGTGTTTGCGGAGTCAGAGGTCAGATGATACTCAATAATAATAAATGAAGCTGAGTGAAATGAACTGTAAAATTAGTTGACTTTGCACCACTAATGCAATGTCAGCCAGACCTCTGTACAGCATCAGCACATAGTTTTTTAAAGACAACATTTCTCTGTAACCAGAACAGAATGAAACAATCCCAGCATAATGAAAACCAGAGGCTAGACATAAAAATAAAACTGCTGGAGGAGCAATATAGAGTGGATGGAAAGGGTGGAGGTCACAGGCAAAGGCAAATATGTATATGCTGCATGGGAAGAAAGAGCTGGCTGACAGACAAGAAGGAGACGAATTATAGTGAGATGATCATGAGACAGGAGAAATATAGTAGGATGGATGTAATGGGACGTTTCAAAATATACTACAGTGAGGTGGCACCACAGAGATGAAATGAGCAGAGACAATGGATGAGTATGGCTATGACAGTCAGTGTAGGGAGGAGGCTCACTGTAGGGAATGAGCCCGGCTCTCTGCAGAGGAATGTTGAAACTGATAGACAGGGATGTGACAAGGGCAGGGCAGGAAATGGGCACTGAGGTGGAGAACCAAGCAGTGCGAAAGAGGATGAAGAGCATAAGAAGCGGAAACAGTGTTTACAGCCTTCTCATCCCTCTGCTGTATGCCTTGTGTATGTATGCCTCCCTGACAGGAAAGCAGGTTAGAGTCACAACAAGGCTCTTGAAGCTGGAGAAAATACTCGCCTACACATGAGCCTCCTAAAACACCAACAGTGGGCTGCTACAGCAACAGCAGTGTAAGTCTATACCCCAGGGCTTGACAGCAGCTGGATGCTCTGCCATCCCTTGGGAAGCAGCACTACACAGGGGACTGTCCTATTGCTGACCTGGAGAGGACACAGCAGTAAAAGTGGTGGTGGGGGGATTGATCAGAGAAAATAACACCAGGGGGGGGGGCATATTGAGCGGTACTGTAATGCTGGTTAATGCTTATACCTGACACCATGACAAATTACCAGGCAATGTTACAAATTCATGTGACTTCCACACACTGTGGCTTCTTTTCTTTCAGTTCTTGTTCTTAGCACGCGCATGAGGCAATGCATACTCACGCACATGTGTACATGTACTTGCGCGCACGCACACACAAACACACACACACATACACACACACACAGCATCCCGTAAGGCACTGTTGTTCTCTATTACTCAAACATTTGATTTAACCAGATATGAGAGTGCAGGCCCTTTAATGCATGATGTCAGCACATATATCATATAGATGGTCCACACAAAGCTAAAAATTGTGTAAAGCTAAAGGGTATTTACATACACACATACACAGAGACAACGGTGGGAGCACAGAGGAAGTGTGGATGACGAGAGCGACACCCTTCTGCACCACTGAAGGCCACAAATTCAGTTATTCGGCTATTTCCTGATGCAGATTCCAGTTTAAGACACTGTGGGAGAAGTGAAGTGAAACAGACACACAAGCAGGATACAAAGGCAAAGGCGCCACAGATGACATCAAAGCCTTTGAGTGGCACAAGACTCAAGGGGCTGCGTGTGGATGAATTAATAAGGGATGTGTATGTGTGTGTGCTGGCTTGGGTTGTATACACATGCCAAGCCAACTCTTGAGATCTTAAGAGCTGCCCTCTGTGTGTGTCTGACAGCTAAGTGACAGTGGTGTTAGCATACCAAAGCCTTGTGTTTCCCAGACTCCATTAAGATGTGGCTACTCCAACCGAGCCTCTGTGCCTCTGCCAAGCATCTCCCTCACACACACATTGCAGCTACTGTTACACAGCAGGAAAGGGGATTTTCTTTGCAGATGAATGGAAAGTATTTTTGGACATTTTCAAATATACAAATGCATCATATTTAATAAGCCATGACTTGAAGTGGCATATACGCTGCACAAATGGAATACATTTAAACACCCATGTAGATATCCCTTCCCTGCCACTTAGCATTTTCTTTTCTGAGAGAATAATTAAATTATCAGCTGTCACTTCTGTTAACTAGCAGAGATGCGCAGTTAATGTGCTAAATGCCACAGGGCTGGAGCTGCTCTGATTCAATGCATCTTAAATGACCTCTCGTCAAAGCATCTCATTCTGCTCTTTTTTTACCCTCTCTGTGACAGCTTGGACATTCCCAACAAGCGTCATCTTTGTTTTAAGATCCAGATGTGTATGTGGTCATGCACATTAGGAAGCATGCACAAACATGCAAAGTGTGAGCAGAGCAGTCAGAATGACAAGAGTAGAAACGGAGGCTACTAAAAGTGCACTAAAATAGGAGGAATATGGTCAAAAAATGCTGAGATTTTGTTAGTAACCGTGAATCATAAGATCAACAGCCCTGAGACAATAATCCTCTGTTTGGGCGAGTGTTTGAGAGGAGACATGATGCTGCCTATAAGCCTGCTTACAGCGTTGAGACTTTTTTGCTCCCACAGGCATTTAGTCTTTAGACTCCAACAAAAGTATAGATAAGGATCCTCACATAGATATTTTTAGAGGACTCTCAAACAACTTCTGTCATCGCAGTGTAATGCAGTTACTTGAGCTCTTTTACTGGGAGCTCATACTTGAAGTTTAAGTTTGTGTTCTGCTTTTTCTGCGCAAATAATGATATGAACTCCAAATGTCTGATTTACAGGAAACATGCCCATGTGCATGTTGACGTTCAGCAGTAGCGTGCAAAGTAACCACATGGTTATTTTGCACATTTAAAACAGAGCCACTGACCACACTGTGAGGAAATGCTTGGGCAGAGCCAGCAGCTCCAGCCAGCAAACATGGACACAGACAGAGATAAACTGTATCTTTACAAGTTTCATTTTATTGGTGTACTTTGACAATAACAATGATGGTATAAAAGAAAATCTCCATCATACAAATTTCAATAATCAAAAGATAATATGCCGATACACAAACAGATCCACATAAGGCTGACATCAAGTTTTGACAAGTGGCTTCAAATGGCTTCAATTCAAGGAGAATGTCCCTCCTTACAATCAGAGAAGATATATCTTAAATTTATTAATCTGTATCCTTTTTCTTTTTTTTTTTTTTTAAATAGTTATCTTTCATACAAAAGAAATGAATCTGTGTAGATTTTGGAGTGGATTGTGTCGCTGGTTTGGGTGCCTGTGTTTCATTGCATTGTAAGCATATGGTGTTTTTGGCTGACACATTGCTATCCTACAGTGCTTTCCACTGACCTACACCTTACCCCAACTGCTGTCACCATCAAAGAGACATCATGAGCAGAAACAAGGACACTGAACTTCATCTATAGATTGATGCTTACGTCTGCCATGATATGTCTCCTCTACTGTTACAGCATATTAAGCACAGGAAGGCCTCGGGAATGCAGCCTCTAGGATTGTGAGAGGAATCTAAAATTTATGGGATAAGGATATTCTTAATTAAAAAAAAGGCTGTGCTGGGAAGCAGTGATGTAAAAACATTGATGTCGCTGTATAAGCTTCACTAGCACTTAAATGGCACCAGGTAAATCCCCAGCCAAACCCCTCCAAAGCCTTGTTCTTTATGCTAGCATCTGTAGTGATTCAAGACCTTATAGAATTTCTAAAACACTACACACAATAATATTTACAATGATCATAATATTGGTATGCACTTTTGTCCATTTAAATATTTTTGCTTATAAAAAAAAAAATAAAAACTTGAGTGAAAAACACTGCAATAAATTAAGAAGCTTTAAGGCTGCCAGTCTTATCAGATGCCCACTAAATGGTCCCTTCATTTAAACTGGCACAGAATGGATCAGAACGGGTGAGATAATGGATGAGCAGCAGGTTTGGTCTTGGTCCAGATTAAGACCATGTAGAGTATTAAACAGGAGCAAGACTTGCCAGCATGCTCTTATCACAAACTGAAAATCTATTTTCTGTTTTAGATAAAAGCAAAAGAGAGCTGACTGATTTGCCCCTGCTACTAAGTTATAAAGTAGACAACGCTGTCTATTAATAACAGAAAAACAAAAAATATCCTGTTGAATATGGAGTTGGCTGAAGAAGCTGCTCGTTTTACATTGTGGAGTATAGAGCCTTATACTGACTCTAAGAATATCTACGTCATCATCTTTACATTGAGAAGCCCCTTTGTGTAGAGTCTGAACACTCATCCTAAAACCATTTAGCTTTTACTATATGTCTATCTAGCTTTTAATTTAAAGCAATGCACAAAAAAGGAAAAATATACAGTGTATCATGTATGTGTCAAGAACTAGAAAAAACCTGCAGTTGTTTACAACCAGATCACTAAAAATCACGTCCTTATCAGTGCTGGAAAACAAAATGAAAAACAAAAAAACCCTCATATCTAAATGGAGGACAGTTAGACCTCTGATAGGTTTAGCCATTTCACTCAAACACACATGGAAGACAAAACTTAACACAAATGCTGCCGCTGTCCATGACTTCCACTGAGCACCTCCGGAGTGATTGGCTAGGAGGTAAACACGTGCTTCTGCTTGTGGCAATGAACCAGAACAACAAATAGACTGATTAGCTTCACCTGGCAGGATGAGAAGGCAACAGGTTTACAAATGTATGGATAAAAAAAAAAACACAGCCACTTATACAGTATGCAACTTGCAATTAAATGATATAGCCATAAAAATCGCAGGGATGTTTTACCCATCGAAAGTGGCCTTTCTGTTGTCAGGATTGATTCCAGTAAGCACGCAGAGAGAGACTCCCTCAAAGGGAGCTGTGAAAGGTCAGCACCATTGATTCTCAATTAGTACAAGGGAGGTGCTCAGTGAAAGACATTGACTACTAGCATTTTCTGATTAGGTGTCTTGCTCTTCCTGTGGTTGTCACACAAAATGGCCTCCTCCAACAGTTGAGCAGATTAATACACATCAGGCTACAGGGTACTGTTCCATTTCATCAGATCGGCTATTCATGTCATCCCTGATTTGGAAAACTCTCCATCTGAATGAAATGAATCAGCTCCCTGTTTACACAGACTTGAACCTCAAAAATCCCACACAAATACACATACGTTTCAGTGCATCTCACACAGTCTGTCATATGTCACCTACTACACCATCACATCAACCGCAAGAAAAATAAAAACTAAACAATTACAGAATATAATCCATAAAAGATCAAATAAATAAAATGAGGTCCAGCCTCTTTATGTCTTATTTCATTGTGGGAGCACATCAGTTAGTTAGTTTACCACCCACATTTTTCCCAAAAGATAAATTTTAAGAAATGCATACAAGGCGATTTGTGTGAAATGAAGTAGCTGCATGACTAGAGGGCAGACAGTGAGGAGAGGAGAGTGTGTGTGTGTGTGTGTGTGTGTGTGTGTGTGTGTGTGTGTGTGTGTGTGTGTGTGTGTATGTGTGTGTACCAACATTAACGTTATTGGGATATTGTACTCAAAATAAAACACTGTCAAACACACAAATCAGAGAGGGACATTTTAGCAACCACTGTGCACTGCCAGAGTGATGTGACAATGCACAGTGTTTGACAAAAGCTCCGAGATAAAGTGGCAACAGCCTGACCACAAGTCAACAAAGCTAATCAGTGGTTTAACAGCTGACGTCTTAGATGAGCATTCAGAACTTTTTTCTTATACTAGATAGTTTAGATAACGAAGTTTCAGTTCAAAAAAATAAAGGCAGGCATTAGATACGCTGTTGAACAGAGTTTTCACAGCACCCACAGTGGAGGAGGGCTGGCTAACAGTATTATAAACACTAGACAATCTGAAAAATAACAAAGCAAAAGCTTCTGTAAACACCAGTGACAGTGACAGTGACAGCAATCAAGTATTCTCTACCTCCAACGCTCTTTCGTAAAAATGAAGGTGAGTAAACATTAAGGATGTGGGATCTAAAAATAAAACGGAATATGTTTATCTCTCCCTGGCCTGGACTTAAACATACCGCATACAGAGTGAGGTCTCCAGTCAGTCTGTCAGTTACAGGGGTGAAGTCTCCCGGAGGTCACCCTGAAGACCTCGTACTGACAACAGGATACATACAGGCCATTTGCATAGCTCTCCCTCACGTATATAGACACAGACACGCACACAGACACATACAGGTTCTGAAAAGGGTGGTATGTTTGCTTAGGCAAAGGTGTGTTGAATGTGAAGTTTGCATACACAGTCACTCCTTCTCCGTAGTCCAATAAGAGTATGCTAGCACCTGTGCTATTGCATCTGTATAGTGAGGAAGTCAGGTATACGTTTAGGTGTCTGATATTACAGCTTATTGCTAACAGGATGAGCATTGCTCTCCAACATACAGCCACTTGCAGGCAGCTGGGACATCCAATGCAACTATGCAAACACAAACATCACAGTCTTTAAATGGTATGTTCACAGGACAAAATATAGTTGATGATTAAGGTATTAATATTCTCTAAAATCAGGATAAACTATTTCACATATAAATGATTGAAAACACTCACTCATTTCATATCATTTGCTCTCATCACTTGTAGATTTGGCATACCTTCTGCAGAACCAGCTGCAAGCGTCTACTCGGTTAAAGTTGGTTGTGTGTGCATGCAATTCACAGGTTTACTGCATTTGTGAAAAAATGAAGTGCAAGAGCAAAGTAAAGATCAAAGCCTCAGGACCCATGTCAGCACATGTAAGTCAAAACGGTTGTGTGCGTGCATGTGTAGCGCATGCATGCACTCAAATGTGCGTGTGTATCATGGCCTATTTTAACAAACAAGCACAATAATCATCAATTAAGCACGGAAATGAATGAATGGATGGATGCTGAAGGCCAAAATGGTGCAAAAGGCATGTGGAGACTGAAGACTAGATAAGCCCAGATGAGAGAAGTGATGGACTGTGGCACAAACAAGTGCAGCATTTATCCCTATTTTCTTATATGATTTATCCAACATACTTATTTGAGTCTCCATTTTTTGCATACAAACAAAAGAAACAAAGCAAAGAATCAATCAACTAAAAAGTCCTAAGCAGTGCTGCAACTGGTGAGATATGGCTGATGTCCAAGAGGACGATTCCCAGATGGTTTGCAGTCCAGCTGTGCCTACATCAGTAGTCAGCTATGGGTGCAAGCATTCTGCTCAAGTTGACTGTGATGTTGGTGTAGAGAGGCCTCCTGGACACTAGGGGGGAGTAGTTTAGATTGTTAAGACCATCCACTTTCTGTCTCTCCTTTGAGTGGCGTAGAAGACTATACCTGTAAGGGGAAATAATCAATCAATAAATGTTTTGAAGAGAAAACAAGAAATAATAAAGAAGCAGATACAACACAGAAGAAGAGAATACAATGCAACAGTGCTCCACCCAATGCAACACAAAGCAAGTTTTATGGTCAAGTTAAACAATGAGATAATATACAGAGAAACAGGTTGCGTAATTTGTTACAAAATGGTAAAACTGGCTGAAAATTGAGACCATTACTGTATGTGGTTTCGATGAAAAGTAACGTGTATATTTTTTTTATGGGAATGATTCATCAGCAGACCACTGCAGCAATGCCAAAATTAATAGATAATAATGGCAAAATATTTACTAAATTTCTTAGACAAGGTCAGTTTGGAGTAGTGAAATGCATTTTTCTACCCAATATCAACTTCTTGAAGTTTCTTACTGAAGGTGCAGTGTGTAGAATTTAGTTGCATTTTGTGGGAGTGACTTGACAAAAATGGAATATAATATTCATAGCGTATAATCACCTGAAAATAAGAATAGTTGTGTTTTCTTCACCTTAGTATGCGCCCTATATATATATATATACATAAGGAGCAGGTCCTCTTCCACAGAGCCTGCCATGTTGCACCACCATATTTTTACAGTACAGCCCTGAACCAACAAACCAAGCACTGGCTGTAGAGAGTGTAGCACTCTACATGCTTGGAAGGGAGGAGGGGCTGGGGGCATTTGATGCATTGCAACCTTACCGCTAGAAGCCAGTAAATACTACATATCTCACCTTTAATAAATGAAAGAAACATTTATTCTTTGGGCAGTTTTAAGTAACTTAGATTTTGAGCAGAGAGAGCAAGATTGGAATTCACCCCTGAAGCATACAAGTATATCACATGCAAAGTCTTTAAAAGAGTTGAAATTCTCTGAAAGTCACTGCTCTGGCTTTTCATGTGACTGGCTTACATCACATGAGCCTAAGCCTGATTCCAATTATCAGCTTCCACTTTTAACCAAAGTGTGTGAGTGTGTGTGAATGAGTTGTGCATACTAGACACTGACCTTCCCAGGAACTGAACTTCTCCACGATGATGATGTGGAATTGACATGTAGCGTCCCTGTTCTCCCTTTGGTCTACTTACTGAAAAATTGGCGAACTGCACCCTGCACAAACATATTAAATGCTAATTAACCCATGATCCACACATTTAGTCAGTGCAAGCATTGTAGTGTTGACATTGACTGTTATATATTCCTACAAAGCATAATAATTATTACCCTACACAAACATATTAAACAATAATTAATCCAACAGGTACACAGTAAGGAAGAACAAGCCTTGCAGTGTTTACTTTGGTTGTGCTATATTCTCAGAAAGGAAAATAATAATGACTCTGATGGGCATTACTATCAGATTACATACTGCCACACATATAGACATATAGAAATACAAGAGGAAAAAGGTTTTGTTGTAACTGCAGAACCCTTAGTGTGTACAGCTGCCTATGAGCTGTGGAGGTGGGGGGAGGAACAACTATGCTATGTCACAAAGGCAAATGGAGGGGGAAAAAAAACAAAAAGTAATACAAAAGCCTGTTATATGCCAACTGGCCTAACCCATCTCTTGATTACATCTAATGTCAACGACACTGACAGATAGTTCAATGTCTGTTTGTGTGTGTGTGTGTGTGTGTGTGTGTGTGTGTGTGTGTGTGTGTGTGTGTGTGTGTGTGTTCTCCTCACCTGTTCCAGAGGTCATCGTCCTCTCCCCCCCAGCCCCAGAATGCATTAGGAAATCCATTAATCTTTTTGAACTGCTTCACCGTCAGGCCACTGACACCGCCGAAGAACTCATTATACGGAAGCCTTGGAGGGACAATTACACATATTAAATTCATATTAAGTAAGGAATACATTTACTGTACTGTATATCCCCATGGAGACAGAAACAGCACTCACATGTAGGAGTACTTGTCGAGCTTGACTGCAAAGTGTCGGGGCATGCCTGTGCAGCCATAGTAGTTCCTGTCGTTCTCCATGAGGTGGTCCACATCGTGGAAGATCATACAGTCCCAGTCCAGGTCCTTCATAGCCTCTTTGTAGCCCACGTTAAACAACATGGCTCGGTTAAATGGCTCTGTGCCCCCCTGGACAGGAGGATTGAAAGGGATGGAAGCAGAGGGAGAAAAGAAAAGAGACTTCAATGTTAGAATAATGTTTCAGTGTTTAAGTGTTTCAATGTTTCAATGTTTGGGAGTTGTTATGCAAAAGCTTGTCATGTTCAGCTGTTTTAACCAACATTATTACAGCCTGAGAAGAAGACTCACACACTGCAAATGTTGTATGGGTGAACTGTGAATGCACGTTTGCATACCTGCTCTACGATATAAAAGGCAAATTGGAGTTTTTGTTTCTGCAGCACTGGCACCAGGTGTCTCAGGAGGATGGGTAAGTGTTCAAGTCGGTTCCTGAACGGGACTAGGATTGCCACCTAGGGACACAAAATGACATGAAATTACATATGTACAAACATAGGGAGACGCATATACAATACTAGTGAACCGTTTGGACACACTGTCTTATTCAAGGGAATGGGAAGATGTGTCTAAACTTTTGACTGATACTGTGTCTATACTGTAACTGAACAGGGACACAGAGTCACAGAGCAGTGAGATCTGGGTGACTGAGTAAACAAAACTATTTGTACAAAGTGTATATGTTTTTGAGAGTCTTGACCTCTCAGCAGTAGGTAAATAGGAAACAGTGGGTGATGACAGCACCAACAAACATTGATTACCATCACTTGTGACAAAAGAATGGCAGGTTCTTAAACTTCTAATTCCAAAATGATATCTGACATGCATCAATCATAGAAGCATTGAGACAAAAATGTCTATGAAAGATGTGTTGTTTATTTTTTCCCTTGTAGAGAGGCAGCTATTTAAGTCCCTATTTTTGAGTTTCTTTTGAAGCACATAAAAAGCAAACTGTCACAGGGAGGAACAAAAAGCACGGGAAATGCAAAACAAAAAGTGGCAAGAGACTACTGTGGTAGATGAGAGAAAGACTGCCGGCTAATGAGAGAGAGAAATAAAGACTTGGTTGTCAAGAACATACATAGTCCCTCAAGGCAAATAAACACGAGAGACAGACAGACAGACAGACAGATAGACAGATGGCAGCCAAGATCGCTCTGTCGGACAAAAAAAGAATGATAAAAAAAGAGCACATACTAAAGGAGTGTGGTTCAGCAATGAAACAGTATTGCAAAGCACACTGAAAGAGCGGAATTCAAGTTTTGCCTACTTCTTTTACTTTGTACTTTTGACATATAAGTGTATATGCATATTGTTTTGCATGTGAATGTCAGACAGAGCAACAACACCATCCTGATTTGCAGAATGAGCAACAGAATAAGCAGGTGAGTGGTGCAGAAATGTGTATATGATATATGTAATACATGTGTCAGACATGCCAGTTACTGTATGTGCACTTCATCACTGGACTGTGAACTTCCAGTACTGAACACTCCCCATCATTACGTTTCCAGTCTAACAGGGACATCTCACTTAAAAGCACTTCCTACCATATGTGCTCAGGTTTGGAGACATTAGCTGTAGCTTACTAGTTTGTGAAGCTTAATTAAAAAAAAAGCCATTTCATTTTTTTCAACAGCAATATATCTTTCCAAAGAGAATGATATGTCTACTCATAATAATTCAGACTTATGTTTTGTATTCGTACTACATGAAGTAAGACAGCTGTTGGATGTACCTCGGAAGAAAGTAGCTTGTATTTAAACTGTTCACAACAAAGTATAGCACAAGTTATACGACATTTGGAGAAATACATTCTTGTGATTTTGTTTTAGTGTCATTTACCCTACAGTATATATCTTTAAACTGTGACAAATCATGCTGAAACAATTGGAATGGATTGGCAGGATCATTTGTTATATTTCTCCTCTCACCAATCTGTATATTTGACAGCACTTTTTTAGTGAACAGCCCTTATAATAATATCACATCCACACTTACCTTCCAGCGAGGTAAACAGTCTTTGGGCTTCCAGAAGCCTCCTGAGGCCATGGTAGGCTCTCTCTCCAGCAGGGATCTCGACACCTCCTCCAAAGATACCTCACTCATATTCACGTGCAACCTGCCCTCTGTGTGCAGGGAAGACAAAGAAGAGATTATATGAGGCATAAAGAGACATGGCGCTGACGAAGAAAGACAGTGAATGAGATGAAACCGTTAAGAGAAGAATGAGGAAAAGGGTTAGAAGGAAAGAGACAAAGAAAATATCAATGACATTTGAAAGAGGTTGGGTAAAGAGGGAGAAGGGAAAAAAAGTTTGTCTACACTTGTAAATGCAATCTGGGGCATAAATTGCAAGGTTTAACTACTCTGTTCATCAAAACTGAAGTTACACACAAGCTCTCAACTGTTTTACCACTCATTATTAGAACAAACATATAACGAAATCTAATGAAAATTCACTTGAGGCAATATGTTGCAACCCCGGGAGAACCTGAAAGACAACTGTTTTTAAGGTCAACTAAGGAAGTGACACAATTCTCAAATATCAGAGAATCAGCACCCAGAATCAAATTAAAGCTTTTAAACCAAACTTTAAACCAAAACGTTAACTATGTACTTACTCATGGAGGGCAGTCTCTCAGGGCAAACCTGTGAGGGGAGGTAGGTGAAGCCCTCAGGGAGGTATGTAGTGGGAGGAACATCGCTCTCACTCAAATTGAAGTCATAGGCGTAATCTGGAGTCACACACACACACACACACACAAAGACATCAGCTGCATTAGCGTAATCCAGTCTTTATCTTCATGAAGTCTAGCTTTGTGCTGTATTGTTTTGTATTGATGCTTTTCATCTTTTCACCTAAAGTCTTTCACTGGTATCTAAGACTTGTTCTTTATGTATGAGTCACAAACAGTAAATCTAGGACAGACTTATCTACAATAAACTGCATTTTGTGCACCAGGGTTGCACCGTTGAGTGAAGCAAATCTATCAGACACTAATATCATAATAGACAACATGTGAGCTACGCATTCTTGATACACCTTGGTATGTATCAATACGTATGTTTTTTACCTGTGCCATTGTTGCTGTAAGCCCCCCTCACCACCTGCTCCAGAACCTGAGCCCCAATGTTCTTCACGTTCTCTCTGATCTGGATCCCTCTGGCTTGGACCATGAACACATACTCATTCACTAAGGAGAGAGGGAAAAAAAGAAGAAAGAAAGTTAAGCCATTATATTCCTGCTCCCAATGTAAAAGCATTCAATGTTTGTGATTGAAAAGAGGCATTAAAACGGGGGGGGCAACATCTTAACACAAATACAGCAACTTAACAATACATTCCTCAGGCAGGCGTAATAACCCACAATAGAGTATAAATCCAAACTCTCATATTTACCCTCATAAAAACAAACCCGATTAGGTGTCTCTGCTTTATACCATTTTTTAAACTCATGACAAACATTTCCGACTTCCATTTCCCCTCTTCAGTGGGAAACCATTTAGAACAATCCACATGTTGGTGAAAGATAAACTTAGAGCGCTGGCAGGTTAATGCTTGTTCTAGTGTAAGCACACTCTTCCACCTAATCTAGCCCAAACTGATTATCTGCCTTGGTGACTTAATGACGGGGGATTTCCCAACAACACATCCAGGGGTTTTCATTCCAAAGACGCCAACAATTGGAATGTTAATCTGTGATGATGGGGGAGGAGAAGGCAGAGGAGAAAGAGACAGAGATGATGAATTTTAAGTGATTTATTGGTCCTTGCCTTCTATGCATGATAATTGCAATTTTTTGCCTTATTACACTGTACAAATTTCTGTCATCTACCGCGCTGTAGGTTATCGATTGTGGTTTTCGATGTGTTTATTTGTCACAGGAAAAAATATGGGAGAACGGACAGTGCAGGCATTACACAGGCAGAGAGGAGGCATTGGAAGTTTCTGCCTGCATTTCCGTGAACCAGAGTAAACATCACAAACAGTGACCACAACCATGGACCTTCAATCAAAAATGAGACCCAACTACAATTTCTTAAATGTCTCCCCATTAATGTTCAGTGGATTTGCATGACAGTTACTACTGAGAGCTTCATCAGAGGAGCGTTTTTGTCTCCAGTTCGTCTCAGTGTGATTTGAGCAAAATAATACCACATTAAAGCTGCAAGCAGCGTTGGGCGGGACCTCGCAACCTTGCGCACGTCAGGCCGTGGTGAAGCGGAAAAGTCCTCTGGAGTCCTCGCCCTCTTGCCTTTCGGCTCGGTCCCTAATTAGAGTTTAACTGGCAAACGGAACAATTAAGTGGACCAAAGTGAGGGGATGTGGTCTAACTGCAAATATAAACTCTAGATCTAGTCTTGTTCAACTCAAAACCACACTTTGAGGATGTGTATGTAGAGTAAGTGACCATGTGGTCCCGACTTACCAGAACAGTGACTCACAACTTAGACATGGCATCAGGAAAAGGGACCATGTGTCCACATTCTCTGGAATTACTCAAAGGATATCTAATCACTATGGAATGAATATTATGCAATGTTTTAACACTGGAAAAAAAATCAAAAGGTTGACTCATGGTCTTGAAATTTAATTTGATCAAAAAAAGGTTTTGTAAGATTGAAGTTGAACTTTTTAAGGCTTGCATAATGTTTTGATAGACTGAAAAAAAAAGTTTCATATCTCTGTAAATATGATTTTGTATGAGTGTTTCTTCTTCAGAACTGTAGCTCTCTTTTTACAGTCTTTCTCAAACACATTTCAAATTTGTCACGGTTCTTCCCGTGTTTCGAAAGGGCGGATATTTATTTTGAAAGTTTTGCGGATGTACATTTGCATGTGTATTACAGACTGTTGTTTCAGAACTGAGTTTACAACACTGACTTCTCAGAGATCTGCCCACAAAGTTGCAAACTTGCCAGCCACATGATTTTTGGCAGCCAGAAAAAAAAGCCGGGATCCTGAAGGCAGGGCATTTGCTCTTAACCCATTGTTTGCTCTCTGCTGAACTGTCCAATCACACGTTGTATTTAGCAAGTTAGGTGGGATTGACATACTACTCCACCAATGACTGACATATACAGGATATGCAAACAGGATGCATGGATCTCTATGCTGTCTTCCTACACCCAAGCATTGACACAAGTGTCTCCAGCTAACTCGCAAGCTCGCAACTCTGTGAGAAGATCTCTGAGAAATGAGTGTTGTAACCTCAGCTCTGAAGCAGCAGTTTGCAATAAATGTGACATACGTTTCAAAATAAAGATGTGACCTTTCAAAACTCAAGTTTCAACTTTTCAAATCTTTTTCCTGACCACCATTTACAAGGTTTCAAAACTGGAAAACAAACTAATACACAGGGATAACAGTGACACATTTTAAATTCGTTGGATAAAGACTGTAAAAAGAGAGCTGCAGTTATGAGGAAGGAAAACTTGAATACAAAATAATGTCTGAATTTTTTTCAGCCTATCAAAAATTGTTGCAAGCCTTCAAAACTTAATTTTAATCTGGAAAAACCGAGATTTCAACCTTTTGGAATTTTTTTTCCAGTTTCGAAATATGACATGATATTCATCCCATAATCTATTACTCCTGTCACTGTATTTGGAGCAGCATGCCAGCACAATTCCCAACTGACAGATCTCTGCCTCTGTGAACCCATATCCAACTGCACAATTTTCTAGCCATTAATCCAATCTACATTTCTCTTAAATCAATCCCAGTATGATCCACGTCATTCTGTGAATGCACGTACATATGTCTGCGCGGGCACGACACTGCTGAGCTGGATATCCACGGGATGTGATTTGTCTTTAGTAATTGTATTACAGTTTCCATCACATTCATCTTGTTTTGTACAAACTGCCTGGCTTGCAGGACTAAAGACGGGTGGCTATGCAGTAACTGAAATCAATGTTCTCATTTTACGTCTGTAACACGCAAATATTACACTGCAGCTAGAGAAAATCTGCAAAGGATAATAATAATAAAAAGGATTGTAAGAACATAGAATAAATCATATTTGCCCTAACTGTAACACATGCAGAAGTGGACACACACACACACACACTCTCACACACTCTCACACACTCTCACACACTCTCACACACTCTCACACACTCTCACACACACACACACACACACACACACACACACACACACACACACACACACACACACACACACACACACACACACACACACACACACACACACACACACACTTCTGAGGCACCATATGACAGAAAAATGCTAAGAGGCTTCTGGAGTGTGATCCAGTCCTGCAGGCACCAACACATTTGACATGTTTGTATTTCCTTCCCATAGCCTGCCAAACATATGGAGATATATTATCTATGCATATTGGTATGGTGACAAATCCAGGATAGATATGTATGGAGATATATTATGTATGCATATTGCTATGGGGACAAATCCAGGATAGATATGTATTCTACATGTCAATACTGTACTTTTTCAATGCCTGCAGAAGAAAACAAACTGGACACACTGGAAACTACAAAGTCTGGTCTTTGTTGTAAAATATCAGTTGAAACATTTTTGGATCCCCTTTAAAAAAGCCAGTCGCTGTGTTCTATCAAGGGTCATGTTGCCTGGAAATAGTAGCAAAGGTCTTCAAGCACAGATATGGATACTGTCAACACTTGATCCACTGTATACAAAGCAGTGGGCATGCAATTCCTTCCTCAAATGTGGACTCCAGAGACTGCAGTAATGGGCAGCGCCAAGGTATTCAAGACTACAAACTGTGATAAATGCAATTAGACACGAGAGACCTGGAGTTGAGAGAAAGCGAATGTGGCAGGCTACAACACAAGGCCATTAGTGCTGGACATATAAGCAAAAGGGATGCACATGTGCACGCGCTCTCTGACACACACACACACAGCTTTCTGATCTGTCATTGGCGAGGGACACTGAACACATACACAACTACATTATACCCATTTGGACTAGAAAGACCCCTCAAACCCCACCCCCATTTCTCCTCATCACATCAGAAACCACCCACTGTAACCCACCTTGAACGACCTTGTCCTCTATAGCTCTCAGAGAACACGCTGTCCGCATGCCAAGCCTGGCCCACCTCTTCCTCTCTTTCTCTTCGTCTCTTTCTGTCTCTCCGTCTCCACATCTCTCCCTCTTTCCACTTATCTGTCCTTCCCTCTATCTCCGTTCTTCATCTCACTCTGCTCCTGTCTCTGTATAATGTAGTTTGTATCACTTTCCCTCAGGTCTGTTTCTTCCTATCGTTAAAGTAAATCATCTGAATGATGGATTGCAGGCTTATGGTGACAATTCCAAGGAGTGGCAGAGGCACATCATTTTGTAATATAAGTAAGGTTAATTAAGAAAAGAAAAAGCCAACAAACAAGAACAAAAAGAAAACACGTACACACAACCCCCCACCCCGCCACTCCCCACACACACACACACTTTGCCTCTGAAAGGCAATTAACTCCACATTGATAGCTCAGCAGTGGGAGGTGATCGGTCCCGTTCTGCTAGCTTCCTGATAAGATCTGAAAGGCAGTTTTTCCCCCCAGCAGATATGCTATTGTGCATGCGCATGCACACACACACCATACATGCACCCACAGCTTTCAAGGATTAAAGCTGCCACTCTAAGAAAGGGCCATTTTTACTGCCCCCTGTGTATCAGTGACACCCACACACCAGCATGTGCATGATGACACGTAGACAAGTGGAGCACCAGGGGTACGAATACATCAGTCCTCATGCTGAATGTGTATTATGTCAGCGCATAAACTGAATTAATGACACTATCAGTAATGTAACACTCTAAATTGGCCACACGTGATTTAGAGGCCCATTTCAATACCTTATTGGAAAATAAACAGCTGATTACTCAAAGCATTAGCGCTAAATCCCTCACAATTAACTGGAACAACCGCTGTAATTTGAGTGTATTGATTTAACGAGGATGTTTAGGATTGGCAGGAGATGGAGATTATGGATTGCTGATTGTATGTAGGTTGACTTTTTTTAAACAAATAAAATATGTGTGTTCGTTTTGAACCATTATTGATCTCATCTAAAGGGACAAGCATGTTATTACCTCCTCTGACCCTCTGTAAGTGATGCAGAGAAACCTTGACACACACACACACACACAAGTTCAGAAATGTTTTACCCTGTATTTTCTGAGGCCGAGTTGGTAGCTGTGACAAAACCTTTTGCAAAACCCACCTGCGGTACGTCTCACCATGCTCTTGTGTGACTAAACTAAACTAACTTAAAACTAACCTCATACATAGTGGGTTATTATAGAGCATTAGCGAGATGAACAGTGAACCCTAAAACCTTATTTTAACAAAAAGTACAGCTGCCATACTATGAACCCATACTATTATTAGCAGATTCCTTTGAAAAAACAATAAGGCTGTACTATAACAGGACGCCTGCACAGGTCTGGGAATTATAAATATTTGAATTGCTGATAACATGTCATTTCCACCATGTTTGTTTTTTTTCCTTCTGTTTACATTTTGTAACATTGGCAGATGCATTCTGCTTACATATTTCCAGTTTACAGGAAGAGATGGAATCATCATACATCAAAGTACTTAATTTATCTAATCTTACCCTCTCAGGGAAAAAAGATCACTGCTCTCTCAGGACAAATTTCTCCCTTCCTTTTTAATTTATCGGTGTTCACTCTCACTCACTGTCTCTTATCTTTGTCTTTATTTTTTCCCTCTCCCTCTTCCTCATATCTTGCTAGTTCCTACACCACCTCCCCCATCCAGTCCTGTGGTCATGGGGTAACTTAAGAGAGTGTTCTTGGAAACAGACAAAGGCATAACGTTGTTGCATCACCTTTGGTACACAAATGTACACACATCAGCACAAGATAAAAAGTGCTGCAACTTAATATATCAGTTCAGCTATAAAACAAAGCTCCTACACTATCACATTGATACATCAATTTAATTAATTTCACTTTATTTCTGAATTGCATACTTCTACTTTTAGTACATACTGCAGTTTCACTAACAAAGTTTGTACTGTTGCATGAAGGATGCATACAATTAGGGAACACTACTTCATCTGTCACTGCAGCTTCCAGCGTTACACTATCAATGTACTGTCATAAGTCTGTGCTCTCACGGCAGCTCAGTCAATGTGATCATCCACTGCGAAGAGCATTATGGGTCAGAATAGTGTGAAAGGCATTCTGGCTTGCATACTGCAAAATGTGACTGGATGCAGTAGGACATCCTGATACTTTTGGTATACTGCATTTGACATACTATGCATCAGGACAAACTAAATCTCTTTCTGGCAGACTAAATAGTATGGTAGTATGGCTATGCACCCTTTGTGATTGAAATCGATTTAGAAATAGTTAAGGTTCTTGACAGCTTCCTCCTCTCTATGACCTGTCTACCACTGTAAACAATTAATCATTTTTATTGTGGATGAAGCTATCAATTATTATTTTGAAATGTATCACTCAGCCAATCATTTTAATATAACACAATTTGTATTTATTTTTCTTTCTTGTGTTTTTTATATAACACAAACCTCAAACCTTGGCAGTGCTGCTGTTTGCTCTATTCTTAAGGAAACAGATCTCTGACCTGCATCATATCATCTACATATAATTTACATCCATTTAGTAGTTCACTCAAACCGTCCAACTATTCATCACATGTCTGTCATTTGCATGGTACATATATAGCTAGCAGTTTTTATACTGGGTGGAAAGTCTCTCATCCTCTCTGTTTGTTATTTGATATTGTCACTTAGTTAATGAGAAGGTCACACACACATGGACCAAATTGTGATTCCCATCAGAAAACAGCTCAGCTGCCGAGTTCTAGCTTTCAGTTGACCACAGAAAGACCGGGGAAGTGTTTAAAAGGAAGCAAAAAAGGGAGGATGGGTATATTAGTAGTGATGTACTAACACTGGCCAGGAGGGAGTTTGGGGCACAACAGCTATGACAAGACCACTCAAGCAAAAAATAAAAATGTCATTCTGCATGTCACTTTGCTCTTTGAATCTGTTTTCAGATGAACTTACAGAAACATTCCAGAACGAACACAAGCAGCTGATATAAGGACAATATTAGTCCAGTGCTAGTTCTGGTCACATGACATGCAGTCATAAGTGGATCATGAGGCTCCCTCCAAACCCACAGCTGCACTGCACACACACGCGTACACACACACCCACACAAACACACACACACACACACACAGGCACTTTTACACCACACCCAAAGTGCCTGAAAATAACTGTGTGCACTACAATGACCGGAAAACCATCATGACTGCATTAAGCAGAGCCCACATCATGTGCACAGGAATTCAAAAGCCGAACCATTTCACCGTCGGATTTGAGGACGCAAAAAGACTGATTCTCAGAGCAAATGTCTCTTTGACAGGCTGAGTACTCCTCATTTACTGCAACAGATATGACGTCAGCACTTATCACAGTCTGGCACCCTGCCCACTTCCTGAGAGCATCCAAACCACTTGCACTCCCATTCCCCTCTTCTACGCTTCCCACTTCCTCTTGGCCGGTCAATTTCATTCATTTATTCAATTGTCATCTGTCTGACGAATCTTGCTCTTCTTTGTCTTCTCCCCTTTCTGTACTGAAGCTGAATGCCTGCATGTGAAATATAACAAAAAGGTGATTTTTTTTTTTTAAAGTTCAAGAAAACCCATGTATCAACACAGAAACAGACTGAACACATTATCACGTAACACATCTTTGAGAAATTTAGGTACTTCCCAAACCTTTATGTCTTGTGTTACGAACTATAAGCTGCACATGTCCACAAACCAACCTGATCTAAACACACACACAGACACTTTCACATGTACAACCACACACCATATTGCCATGACACATTTTGCTCACTTCTTTTTAGTATTTCACCACATGCAAGGTGTGTGTGTACAATAAGAGGACTTAATTAATAGTTTTGGTAAACTGAGTCACTATAAAATGACTGCACTATTGTGAAAGTTAAGATTTTGATTAAATTAGAATTTCTCTTCATGTATACAGTACAACATTTTCAATGCACTGCCAAAAGTTTAAAAAAACAAACAAAAGAACCTTTCAGATATATTGAGACTTTATCATTAAAAAGGCCTTAGAGGAACATAAATAAGCAGTATTTAAACATGAGTAAATTAAAAGTAATAGTGTGACATAACCAAGCGCAAATATTAGTATTAAACTCTTCTCAATAAGTCCTTTTTTAATCTAGAGTCTAAAAGTACTATAAAAAATGTACTTGGGGATGTGCAATGGGAAACAAGTGCTAGCATGAATACTGACCCCCTACATATAGCCTAAAAAGGAAGTGAAAGTATATACCAATTTAAAATCAGCTTTACTACATTAAAAGGCAGATTCAGAGACAAATGAAAGTAAGATACTTATGATTATACTTATACTCAATCACTTGTGAGCTCAGAAAGCAGTTGAATCATGGGGGAATCCCAGTTTTCATAAAGAACTCCCTTCTTCAGGCGGTAATGCATTAACAGTTAAATAATCACCATGGCTCAGCAGCACTATATCTAACTCTACGCTATATATTTATTAATAGCATAGCAGCTGGCATTTTTTTTTAAAAATGCAGGAGGTTTTCGCACCTCTTTATTGTATACAGTATATTATTACTGTCAAGTAAGTTCTTTTGACACCTTCCAGCTTTAAGGCTGTTTTGAACTGGCCTTGTTAATCAATGACACCAATCGATTAATTAACCTCCTGACAGTGATAAAAAAGCACCACAATGTTAGCTGACAAACGCAGTTTTTGTACCTGAGGCTGTAAAGAATGATGAACTTTTTCCAGTGACACTTTTAGAAGAAAAGGAGTGGAGCTGATAACACACAATCAGAAGATATGTTAAGATATGATATTCTGGGCTGCGTAATCAGAAACTATGTGTAATGTAAAAGGTATTGTAGTAGATAAAAACCCATCCCCAGTAACATATCACACTCAGACACAGTATACATGTGCCAGCAGGGACAGCATGAGGTCTAGTTTGAGTTCATTTTTGGTCTTGCACAAGTCACTCTGCCCCTCCATCTGCTCTGCTGTCCCAAGTGTGCGTGTGTATGTGTGTGCGTGTTTGTGTATGCGTGATCCTCCCCTGAGTCACTGTGTCTGCTGAGTCACTGCATGGCAGAGAGACACACAGGGGCCAGACGCACCGAGAAGATTTACATAAACGTCACAGTGGTGCCAGGACCCCTTGTTTTACTCTTTTGCGGGCAAATACAGAAAAACAGATCTGAAGGATGGAGACAGACAGATTGCGTATATTTGAGTGTGTGTGTGTGTGTGTGTGTGTATGTGTGTGATAGAGAAAGTAGCTTTCTTTTCCTAGAACAAATGCACTTCCTCTTATCTTTTGCTGTTACCGCTGCCTGCATCATAAGCTGAAAAACAGCCTGTATGCAGGTGGAAAATCAAGGGCTATTTTACTAAATGATGACTCACTCACGCCAACGGCAAATACCGGTTTATCCTGAGTCCTTGCTTTGGTCTGTATGGGGTGTTTGAGCTAAGATGTGAAGAAAGGGTAATATAGAGGGTATAGAGAGAGGGTTATATGGATGTGCACAATTTTATGTGGGCAATATAAATTGAGGAAGAAAAATATATTTACAAGAGTGGGAAGTTAGTGACACCACTCAGTTCCTTTATTTTGCACCAAGTAAAAAAAACTATGAATCCATACGGCCTTCATTTGTAAATGCATCTGATGAACTGTTTAAGGTGCTAAATTGACAGACAAAAGAATGTGATTTGAAGAATTTTACTTCAGACTAGTATTTTCAAAATTGTAAATGTCTGCAAAAGTTCTCCAGGACTACGCATCATGTGTCATGTGAGAGAAAATAATCACTGTGGGTCATAGCTTTTAAGTTTCTTTTTGCATAGTCCGCAGCTGATTGAGGAAAATTAAATAAAAATCTTATGCATTCAAACTTTACAGAACAGATGGACATGGGTGCATAGAGGGACACTGATGAGAAGGATCTTCGTTTTGGAGCTTGTCAGGTGGTTTTTCAGTGGCTCTTGGCTGCTGTAGTGAGTGTGTCTCAGGATGGTGATAACCTTCCCTAACCTGTCCTGTCTCTTTGCTTCACCTACTGTATTTGCCCGTTTGATTGCATTTTTTTAACTCATGGAGTGTGCAGAGAAGGATGGAAACTGCAGATTTCATCACCCTTTAACTCTGCGCAACTTCTGCTAAATGCAACTACACTGGAGGTCATTACATCAACTCAAGATTAATTTTGGTATCTTCTATCAATGTGCCCTGTCTCCTTCCTGTCTCACTGCAAAGTCTCTGTCTTTCTCTTGCCTAAGACTTAATCTGCAAACCCAGCCATGTCTCAATCTTTCACAATCTTTGATTTCAAAGTATAAATTAATCAGTAATATACAAAATAATGATTAACCCCCCCTTACTCTTTCTTAACCACAAACCTTGTGAGACAGTTACAATGTTGGCACGACCGGACCGGTGACTAGTGATTAATTCCTGCAGTACCCCCGCCGCTCCCCTATGCCAGACCATTTCCGCCTGCTTTTATATTTGGCGGCTGTCCAGAACATTCTTGTGTTATTGCAGTGGCTCAACCACTGCTACAGTATGAGGGGTGCACGAAAGGACATACTCAGACAGGTACACATGCACACAAACACACAACTACCTAATGACACGCACACACCATACTGCCCCTGCCTATTTTCTCCTGCTCGCTCTGTTTTCCTATTCCCTGCCAGCAGAAAGATGAGGTCTTTTCACAGCTGGAGGTTACTCCTGTTGACTGAACAAATGGGCCAGAGAAGGCAGGCTGCCACAGTAGCTACATACAGTTGAGCAAGATGCATAAAAACCACACGTGCCTTTCCCAATGGATTTCAACATCTAATTCTCTGCTCAGACCTATAAGATTGCTTCACCTTAATGCTTCTTGTATTGCACTAACTATTGTTGACAGCACTGTGGTTTGAGGACACACCTAAAATCACTGAGACACTAGCTAATCATACTAATACTCTTCTTCAGAGCTCAAAACCTCACTTGTGGTATCCTATTAAATCTACCTGCATTGGGAGCTGTAGTGTGCAGGCTTTTTTTCTTGCTTTTACACATTTGTTATTTGGTCCAGCTCCTGCTTTCTCACTCTGGATGTGCGTCTACCACAATATTTTTTGATATAATCATACCAATACTATATTAAAAGTTTTAATATAGTATCGGTATGATTATATCAAAAAAGTTTGGTAAGGTTTTAAATTAAATTAAAACCTTACCATACCTGACTGTGCTTGGGAAAAATAAGGACATCATTAACTGTATAGAATAAATAGTATAAGCAAAAACGCACTATATGCCACAGAACTGCATTGTATTAAACTGCATGTATTACATATTTGTGTGCATTAATTGGACAACATTTAGAAATTGAGCTGGCTTGGTAGCTGCAGTCCGTGCAGTTAATATTTCATGAGAACAACCAGATTTGTTGCTTTAGTGCACTATATTATGTAAACAACTCAAAGTGGTATTAAATTGATTAATTCATTTTAAATTTAAGATACAAACCAATTAATTTCTGCAAACATGAATCCAGGTCATGACAACAATTATTTTAATACTCCCTTAAAAAACATGTACAGGGGAGGCTGGTCTCTGTTGAAATAAACATTTTCTGCATATACAAGGATAGAGGAAAAGCAAATTATTGATGCACAGTGTGAGATTTAAATATGGACTTCTAGCATCATGCAATCATCATTATAAGAGCAAAGTCTAAACAGAAAGGTCTTTCTCAGAAATAAAATAAATAATAATGATGTCTCACCTCTTTGTCTTGTCTATTACAAGACATATACTTTTAGGCTTTTTCCCCAACATCCAATCACCACTAGTCTATTGTTATTTATTGAGCTTGGACAGTTGACAACCAGCAGTAGTAAATGGTGGCTCATTTGGCTACGTCAATATCTAGCCTTTAACATCAGTGGCCACACTAAATAAAAGTAAAAGCAGGTCAGTGTATTTGTGTATTACCAAACAGTGAATCAACTGCAGCTATGCTTTACCAATCAACTAAGCTGCCCTCGTAAGAATGTATTAGATGAGTCCTCTAATGAAGCTTCTAAGTCCTGTTTGGATTGTTTACATTTGCTGCCATGGCCAACCACAAGTGTTGATCTGGTTACCTGGGAATAAGGTAGGCATGTGTACCTGAAGGCATCATTAGGCCACAACAACAGTGCATCAAATGATAGCCTCTTTGGTAAATTCAAAGAGACCCCTATACTGGTGTAGTATGGGTGCTGCAGCAAAGGTATTAGCTAAGGACATAAAGATCCTAGCTAAACTTTTGCTGTGGCACAGTGCAACCTCATCCAACAATGTGCTACGTTGGCCAATGGCATATGTACAAGCTCACATACCAGGTATGCAGACACAGTAGCGTGTAGTGTGCAGCATTAATTCTACTGTTTAACTTGCATGTCTCCAGACAGAGAAGCTGCTGGAACAACTTCAGAGAGTTGAAAATTCCTGTCGCAAAGGAGAATAAACTACTGTGCAGTGTCTAAGAATCTGGACTTAATGGTTCGTATTACATCATCACACCCCTAGCCCCTAAACGCAGTACTATTTTTCATCTGAACGCAGACTAAACTATTTTTTTCTAATATATCTCTGTAATGGGGCAAGGAACAACATTAACTTTCACTAAGAATAGAAAGGATTCTTTTGCACAACCAACATTGTATTCAATAAATTGTTTAGCGATTTTGATTTTTTTTTCTGCAGCTCGACAGCGAGAAAGGCTTCAACAGGTAGCCTACGCCTTGCCATTGTGTCGAAGTGCACAATCTAACCTTTGGTAGCCACAGACTTACATTTAATTGCACTTGACAGCAGTGATTTGGTTCTTTGAAAAATTGTCCAAGGATTCACAGGGAGTTCCATAGTGGTATTTGCCTGTGCATATCCTAGAAGTAAAGTTCAGATGGCTCTTATTAAACACTTACTGTGGGTAAAATAGGTGGAGTCATCATAATTATGAGCTAAACTTACCCTGTTATCAACATTGTTACAAAACATGTCTGGATTCTATCTCATCACTCCTCTACACTGGCTCATCATAAGATACAGTTTGACTGCCCTCAAACACATGACTAAAGTAACCATGGTAACAGTCTCAATAACAAAAGGAGGGCTGGACCAGGTCTACAAAGACAGGGATTCTCCTTGGGATGATTAGGTTACATAAATGATTGCAGCCTCAACACAAGACCTCCAGTCTGCCTCTGCAGTGACTCACAACTCTGTCTGTACCAGCACAAACACTGGTACACCTCCACTCCCTCTCACCTCTATTGCACTCAGCCCCACCATCTGTCTGTGGTCAAATATCCACACTATAGGGTGTGGACATGGGTCATCTTACAAACAAAAGTGTGAGAGATAAGACTATGGTTGCTATGTGTGTAGGGATCACCCCTGAATGGTTGCTATGTCTTTCTAGAGGAAGGCCAACAGACATACTTCAATTACAATTAGAGTATCTATAACAGAGATGGGAACTTCAGTTGAGGGAACTTGAGCAAAATGTAAAAGCACAATATTATGATTGAGGAAGCTGTTGCTAAATAGTGAAGCCATTACGACATACATAGATATGTGGCTTCAAAAGGAAGGAAAAAAATCTCTCTTCATCAGTCAGGTAAAGATTTACACAATAAATAAACAACAAACATGAACTTACTGTGGGAAGATGAACACACAACAACCAGTCCTAGACCAAGTTAAAAGTAATGCAGTACTTTTCAATTCTTTTTTTAGCATTTTTTTCTTATCATATACAATAATGGATATTTTTTTCCATTCTATATCAATAATAATCAATGAAACTGAGAAGTACTGTGGGTTTACTTTTCCGCACTTCCATTCCTGAGAAATATCACTTCACGGGTCAAAAGCCAAAAGGGTTGAAAACATGTGGAGTAACAGACCTGGATTATTAACATTACACCATTGTAGCAGAGTTGAAGAGACCTGCAATGACTGACAATTCAAAGAAAAAGATCTTAACGTACTGGATGTACTTAGCTTACCGTGTACACAAAGTCTACAATTTTCTATACATGTGGCTATGTCATAAAAGAGGTGGGCCAACTCAGTGAATCAATAGTATTGAGTGGGTGTATCAATTAGACAAGGTGTAAAATAGACCCTACCTCTTCAGTATATTTGCTTGTTTCTACCTACATTAATATTATAATATAGCAGCAGGTCTGAATCATGTCTCAATGGAGATGGGCATTGTATAATATGACCTTTTTATCCACAAATACACATTTAAATGTCTTATGAAATGCAAGAAAAATGGAAAAAGTGATTAAGCTAGGTGTACTGAAAACAGCAGTGACTTAGTCTCTCTTTCCTTCTGCTATCACAGGGGAAGGAATGTTTTAGATTTTATTGTGTCACCATCAAAACAGTTATGTAATCCATGTCCTTTTCAGGGTGATGCACAGTTCTTGCGTATCCCAGTACACCATATTTGGAGTGAAGGTGTGTGTGTGTGTGTGTGTGTGTGATGGTGGATAGTGGGTAGAGTATCACACGGTCAACAAAAGGCTTTAAGAGGATTGCCTTCGACTGACTCACAGGGTGCAGTGAACTCTATTGATGTTTAACTAAATTCTGTTGTTAATAGAGTATTTAGAGTCACATGTCCTTGGTCTGTGCTCACACATTTACAATACAGGGCCATAACAGACTAGCACAGCAGGAAGATTTACACAAGTGTGAAAGGTCTAAGCGGAAGGAGAAATAACAATTTTGACGTGTTTATTTAAATTATTGGACAAGTGCTGCTCTGACCCGTCAGTGGTAAAGAGCATCTGCCATTACATAAAGTTATTTATACTGGCTCTAATTCATTTTACTGAAGGGTCCAGTTTACAGTGTACAGATGTCCCATACAAAGAGACAGACCGTGGCAATGTCCCAAATGATTGTAATGACTGTATCCTTGAGGATTTGTTGTCACCCAGATCATCATGGGAACAAGGATGGCATGTTTCTGTGGTTGCTGTGACAATAATAAAAAAAGAGTCAGTCCTGGATTGGAACATATCCTCAGGGAACCATGGCAACAGCAGTGAAAATGTCAAACACTAGACCTTAAGTGCTCCAGCCGGAGGAATTTCAGTGATTGAACTGCTGTGCATCAAGCTTTCAATGTTTTCCTTTAAATCTATTTTTATACACGTTTTTTATGCATTATTACTACTCACAATAACTAATTTTTAAATGGCTGTATGACTTTACAGAAGTTGAATAGAGAAGATGAATAATTGATCACTACGTAGCATGCTTGTTTATTCACAATGAAATCTATCTGAGGCAGCTTGGCACCAGGTTAATATTTCACCCTGGCCATCCCTAGCCTCTGGAAATTAGCCTGAGAAGGCTGACTGAATTGAGCTAAATGGATGGATCAATTAAGCAGCAGAAGATGGGTGGAAGGTGGGGGGAATACACTATTGTGAGCCTTGAGGATTAGAGATGGATGGTTTTAAGAGTGCCAGGAAAGCTCTACTACAGGAGCGCAAGCACAAGCAGCATGCCCACCAGATATTGCAATACTAACAGCAACCAACAGTTTCCACATCTTCACTTACATCTTCATTAGTACACACTCACCACTGCTGTGCTTAAAACCAGATAGCACTGTATCCAGACCATGTAGATTGAGTCTGGTCATGTTCCAGCACCATGGTTACCACAAGCAGTACTATAAATGTTGGTGTCTATAAGCTTGTGAAGAACAACAACTTAACTAGGCCCAGAAGAGGCAGTTAAAATGCAGCCACTAGTGATTTGGGGTTTATGTCCTACCATTTGTCTTATCAGTTGTTTATCCGTTTTATTAGACGGTTCAGATTTAACTAATCTATCTGGCATGTTGAACAAAAGTTCAATGTGCAATAAGTTAAACACTTTGTCTTCCTCCTCAATATAGATAAGGATTTGCTATAATTAAACCAGTCATGATTACAGGTTAGTATCAAGACGATGTTGTCACTAATCTATGACACAGCTATGGCTAAAGCGATACATGTGGACTCATTTCCTTCTAAAACAAAGCACCAAACTACATACAGTAGCATAATCTGTTTTATCTTTAATCGCTCCTTCCTTCTTCAATACCTCTCCGCCTAAACTACCAGTTTTTACCCAAATTAGTATTCAAATGCCCCAAGAGTAAAGCATTGTTAACATTGAAAAGTCACTTTGCAGGAAATGGCTGCACAAACAAACACACATAGTGGTGAAAATATATTCCTATATATGTACACTTACACACAGATTGTTGGGTGTGACCAAAGGAAATGTAAAAAACTGCTCTGGGAAAACAGCTTTCTATGAAACACACTGGGGAGAGACCGGAGTGCCTGGCAGCGGTGAGAAAAAAATAAGTACAGCGCCATTTGGGCTGAGAGTGTAAGAGTGATAGCACAGAAGTTGCATGTGATCTCTGCCATGAGAGTGATGACAGGGTACAATGCAAGCACAGATCAAAAACGTGAATCTTATGCCACTCCTCTACAAATTAATTCCTTGGAAAGAAAGCATTCCACATATTACATTTGAACTGAACAGGTTTACAATAGGACAGAGAGCCAACTGAAAAAAAACCTTGAACCGCTAGAAAGCAGAACAGTCAGTAATGCACTGTGTATATTTATTGTGTCGCCCTTGCTGTTTAAAATAGTTTGAGCTGATAGTGTAAGATATGCTCCTTTTTTCTGTAAAATAAAAATAGGGACACTAAAGTGGGGTGTATTAACAGTCACTTGGGTGAGCCATTTTATGCATTATTGAGATAAATATTTTGTATTTTGTGATAATCCTTTAACATATACAACAGGAACTGTCGCCATTTATTATTTTACTGGCAGAATTTGCACTGGTCTTATCATTGTATAAAGTGGCACGCATATTCCCAAAAGTCTGAAAATAACAGCCGGGCAAAATAGCACTAGCAACTATTACACTAAGTATTAATAATAACATAGTATGTTATTATTAATAGTATAATAGTTGTTGATAAAGCAGACCAACTTGAAGACACGATACCAGCCAAGCTACAATTATGTCCTGGCTGTAAGAGCAGTAGGTGTGTATGCAATGACTTTGACTATCATTTGCCAATGAGACATGCACTTACTCTCTCCACCCACCTTAGTTCTGACGAAAGGATGGCAGGTTGAGGAGGCATGTGTATGTGTAAATAAAGTGAAGAAGGTTATAGGGGTAATGTATTGTAGTTAATGTATAATTTATTGCTATTCAAGTTTTTCTTGCCTCACATTTATAGAGTTTGACAATAAGTGCATAATACCTTAAAGCTAATTCAAAACATTGCTTCACACTGTATACCTTGCCAACTTTACACATGCATTGCTTCACACTGTGTTGCAACCTGAAAGACACTTGGAAGAGTCTGAACTGTCTGTCAGCAGGCCACACCTAGAAATGAACCAGGTACATGCTTAGATATATTACAGATAGGTGTACACAAGATATGCAGACACTCAGATGGGAGGATCAGCCTCTCTAGAGACAAAAGGAAGCACCTGGCTTCTTGTCGTCCTTGCTCTCCCTGGATGTGGAGGTGTGTGTGTGTGTGTGTGCATCTGTGTTCAAACCTATAAATAGAGCCTGTGTCTTCCCTTGCTCTCGCTCCAGTGGGATCCTCTCATGTTTTAATTAAATAAACTGCAGCAATCAGGCCCAGCTGTGCCTTGCATCCCAGCCTGCATCAGTCAGCATCCATGCTCAGGGGCAACACAGAGGCTGGGGTGTCAATGTATATGAGAACATGGAGACAGAGAGATGGAGAGAGACAGAAGCAGACAGGGAGGGAGGAAGGGAGAGAGAGCAAGAGCGAGAGAAAGAAATGGACTAAGCCATGAAATTGGGGCATTCTGCACTGAAACCACCTGGGTATCATAGGAAGCCCTGCTCAGGTGTTCTGTATGGGTTCCCCGATGTGCAAACCAGCAGAAGGAAAGGAGCTCAGCTCATCTTTTTCATCCTTCCCTCTCCACTTCCCCCTCTTCTTGCCCTTTTCAATTTTTCATTTTTTTCTCTTTACTGTGAATTATTCTGCTAATTCTTAATTCTAATGCTAATTCTGCAGTGTCCCATTCTATATGATAATTTTTCCGCAAAGCTGCTCTCCTCCAAAGGCTGCCATCATATGTATGCTATGACATAATAATGGAAATAGGTAAAAGAAGAGATTTATTAATTCTTATACACTCTTGCTGGGATTATTTATGGAGAATGAAGCCACATCATAGTGAAATGCTGAGAAGGACCCCGGGCATTTCTCAACCCAACTCTGACTTCTGTCTCGACCTGCTCTTAGCAAGGTTTGGCATATTTTCATACATGAGGTGGTTTAAGGTATTTACGAGTAATATTATTGACATTAGTTCTGGCTACGGGCCATGTAAAGGGAGATGTCACAGCGAGGCCACAGCTTGTCCGGTAAACACTAACAGAAATCAACAAAAAGGAGCCACACCAATACAGTAATCACTACTTTTAAACGTCCACAACCGAACACAGCGTCTTCTATGTCTGATGCTCGATTCTCCCCTCAGACTTTGTGAAATGATTTGTAATTCTTGTAAACTATGTCCTTTGTTGAATAGGTCCAAGATACAGGATTCAAGCATGGCAAAGACGTTAAAGATGATGTATTCTGTTGGGGATAGTTCAATCGAATGCTAATGCTGTGCTGTGGTTTAAAACTTCTTGTTAACCGGCTTCATTTGCTGCTGTTTGTCTCTCTCTGACAAGCTGTCAGCTCACTGGGGCATCTCTGACCACAGGATCTGAAACCTCAGCTAATGTCCATGCATCAATATCACTACCAGCGAGTAGCTCATACCACCTTATGTCAAAAACTTTGAAAAGGTCCAGTGTGTAAGATTTTGTAGCATCTAGTGGAGAGATTGCAAACTGAAACCAACTAAACACCCCCAGGCCCAGGCATGTGGGAGAACCTACACTGGCCGCAACACTTTCAAAAAATGCAGAAGTCCCCCCCTAGGTGCTACTGTAGAAATACAGTATGTGCTGCAACATTACATGCTCTGTTGTAGGGGACTTGCTCTCTATGTAGATATAAAGTGCTCGTTGTAAAGTAACGAAAACACAACAATGCTTATTTTCATGCGATTATACACTAATTAAAACATACTGATGAATATTATACTCCATTTCTGCCAAGTCTGTTCTGCCACTAAGTTCTACACAGTGGACCTTTAAGCTACATCCTCCAACACCCCCCCCCCCCCCCCCCCCCCCCCCACCCGGGGACCTTAAGTGTAAAAAACTAAACTGTAGCTTTTAGTAACAGCAGCAAAAGCAGCCTTGCTCCTGGTTACCATCTATAATTAATGGACTGGTGCTGCTGGTCCTTGTTCGGTTTCTCAACTAACCCCCCATTAAATCACGTGGCCATAACAGTCCTACAGTCAACACCCAGTAGCTTTTTATCCTGGTTGTTTAACATTTAGAGGAATCATTGCTCTGTTATTGGGACATGTACAGGCTATTCCTGTCAGTAATGTGTCCTCCATATAAGAATTGATTCAATTATTGATCAAGTTGTCCACCACAGCCGGTAAAAAGCGTGAATGGATCAATAGCCATCTTTGAGGAGTAAGAGGAACAAACTTTACTCTTTGATGTTTGGAAAAGGCAGCACGAAAACGTTCACTCATAGTCATTCCCCACTCCAACAATAACAGGTTCTCAATTTTGGCAGACACACCTTTACCTAATGATTGTTCAGCAAGCACAACAGGACAGCCAGCTAACGGTGGTTTGTGCAGTAAAGTAGCACAGTGGCAAACTTTAAACCGCACATTGTGTTTCCTGAAATATTTCCTTATTAACTTTGCCATGCTGTCCTCCAACATAAAATAATAGGCTTGTTTTCATATTCATCAGTGCTCTTAAATACACTCAGTGGAAAATTATAACAGATCTGATTAGCACAGAGTCAAGGATAGAGTCAGGTGAAAGTCCCAATTTTACAATGCAATGACTGTGATGTATCTAGATAAGCTCTGCCCATTCAGCTACAATAAAGTGACGGATATTTGGTCATCACATGGGTCATAATGACCAAAATAGCAGACATGATTGTCCCTACATATCAAGGCTGATAGGAGAGTGGACCATGGCCTGAGCTAGAAGGCCTCCAAGGATGTGCCACACAGCAGATAATCAGGAGGACTCAGGTGATACACATGGTCTCACACACATTCAAAGGGAGGGATAAAGAGTGACAGAAAAGGAGAAGGGATGAGATGATGAGGAACATTAATGAATTAATAATAGGGGGGATTCAGGATATGCACCATTACACAAATGCATGTGACTTACAGACAGCATATGATGTAAAGAGTGATTGTGTATGAGTGATCTATGTTCAGATTGACTACACAGATGTCATTTTAGGCCATGACTCGTGACATGACCTCAGCCAGGGTGATAGTGGTCAAATGTATATTTACTTTGACTATTCTGTGAATACCAACAATGATCCCCAAATCCGAACCACAATAACTTATTTTCGATTGTGGCCCCAGTCATTAGTAGCATTAGAAAACACAGCAGTTACACCTACTAACATCAGCAGGATTATAGTAGCCATAATGCTAATCAGTATCACTATTATTATCATCATGGTCAGGTACATGGATATTATAGGATTGAGTTCCAGAATCCAGCTGAGTCTCATCATCGATTGGAAGCAGATGAAGGCTCAGCAGAGGCGCATGGCTGGTTCGCTTGTCTACACTCCCAATGGCAAGCCGAGTCACACATGACCTAACCAGCCCATAAAAACAACCAACATACAAACGTTTTAAGCACATTCAAAATAATACCATGACTGATTTGACTTACCGATTCCGGGGGCGGAGTAGATGAAATACAATGCGGAGGTGGACAGTGAGAAAAGGAATAAAAGTCCAAGGAATGACCTTCTCCGGAACCGCAAATGTGTCGGCATTATACAGGCAGCAAAAGCACACACACAGGCACGTTTGCGTATTTACACTGACAATAGACTAGTTCCGATGTGTCCAGATGCCAGAGCCAGTAGTTCGCGGACAGTCTGGGTTCAATGAGCCGAGGAGAGTAGTAGGTCTGCGGCAGCGGCGAGGAATCGGGCGACTAGTAGGAAGTCAGTCTATTTCCGCGGCAGGTCGTACACAAGAGAGGAGCTCCAATTTTCAAACAAGACATTCAAAATCCAGTCATGACAGGATGGTTTCGATTTAGTTAAGAGTCTGCCCGACGTCGAAAACGGCTGTGACAATGGTAGCGCCGATCAACCTGGCCTGTTATTTTCAGTGGGAGACCATCATTTGGCTCACACCCTACGTCGTTGCCTGCATTCCTACCAGCCCTATGAATGAAGCTTTCCGCTCAGCAAACGAGCAATACCTCAAGTGGGCGTGAACGACCCAGAAAACAAGCGGGCTGAGGGCTGGCAGCGTTAATCAACGTTTCCTGGCGACTGACGGTAATACAGCAACTACTGTGATAACCCTCACCGTGTCGTCATAACGTTATAGTTTATGGCAAGCCTTCATAACATAGCTTAACGGGATTACAGGGACCACTATATGAGTAATATAGGTATATAAATGCGTGGATAATATGAGTAATCCAAGCACCTACACACCTAGCCACACACACACACACACACACACACACACACACACACACACACACACACACACACACACACACACACACACACACGTGTATGTATGTATGTATTTCGGTATGTATGTATGTATGTAAGTATAGTAGATGGATAGATAGATAGATAGATAGATAGATAGATAGATAGATAGATAGATAGATAGATAGATAGATAGATAGATAGATAGATAGATAGATTTTGTAAATATGCTCTACCCTTCAGTTATTAGAAACGGTAGATTAAATGTTGTAACTACAGCATTCAAAATTATCACAAATAGTCAACAACTCTGAAACCAATAACAATTTAGGATTACAATATATTATAGGATTCAGGGCATCCATGTGTATCTGATATTGTGTATGACATGTAGCAAATGGTTATGGTGGGCTTTAATTTAGATGTCCTACTGGTATGAACTCTGTAATGGACAAAGGTGGAAGATGAGTAGGCCTAGGTACTGCAAGGTACCTACTCATCCCACAAATATCACAGTGGTGGTTTAAGTTTCAGAAATATTTTCATAATAGCTCACCTCAAATTGTGAGATGCTCCAAAAGCCCATATAGCCCAACCCATATTTGATTATCATCACCAGGGCGTTTCCTGCAAACACGTTTAATTTATTATTTTTTAAGTGATCATTCATTTTAATTATATGATTTTCAAATAGGCTATACATCCCTCCTTTTGCGTTATAACTCTAAAGGTTGCACGTGTTCTTAGTCATTTTGACACAGGTACAAATAGCATCATTTGCAGCTAGTGCAGACTACAGTATAATATGTAGATGGGTGGCGGACGCTACATTACAGTGACTCATGGGAAATTGAGTACACACGAATTATTGCCAACCATCGACCCTTTTATTCATAACGTTGAACGTGTAATCTTATTCTCTGATACAAAACCAGATACAGGTGTTTCTACTACGGCTCATTCAAACCGAGTTTTGCTTTACTCCCCATCCATTTAACATTAAGACTACAACTCCCAGCAGCAGCTTAACCAGGAAGTGGAGTAGTGATGTCAACACAGACATGGAGCTGTCGCCATGGAACTGTCAGTGATTTTTTTTTTATCACAAAACGTCAGTTTCGGATTTAATAACGCTTGTTTGAGAATGAAAGGCGTTAGCTGCAAAGTTTTGCTGCTGTCCCTTTTGCTGTTATTTGTAAATCCGTGTGTGCCAGAGCGAGTTGAAAGGGAAAACTCGTTGGACCTGCCTGTGAGTGATGACGACGGAGGGAACGTGAAGTATACGGATAATACTCCGGCTGAAAATCAGTTAAAACATCAAAAAGAAAATGGACTCGATTTACACGACCAACAGAAAGATGGACAGTCCGTCAGGTTTGAGCAAATATAACGTTATATTGATTTCAGTACTCTTTCTTTGGAGTATTTTAGCCCAGCTTAGCTAGCTAGCTAGCACTCAGAATATCACTAAACATGTTTCCAATATAATATAATCGGTTAATCTATGTAAAAAATATATCTTGATTAATTTACATGAATTGTTGATCTTCATTTTCAATACAGAAGAAAGTCTTGTATATATTTGTTTTTTTATTGGAGTACAAACTCCTGTAATAATTTAATTAGTGGATGGGTTTCTAAATATTAATACAAATAAAGTATAGTGACCTTTTAAGGGCTCCTCAGCAGCTTAATGTAAAAGTGAATGCAAAAGCAGAATTTCAAATAGCACAGGGACTACGTTGCCTTGACATCTTAAAAAAACCCTTCCCTAATCACATTCAAATACATACATGCATACTTTTTCTATCACACATGATAATAATAATAAATGTGACTGAGGATTTAATTCTGTAACATTTACGGGATATGTAATAGCTGGTTATGAAAAGTGAGGTACCCCTGCTCAACAACAATGGCACAGTATCGTTCAAAAGAGTTTTAAAAATATCATGATGTGAATTCTTTAATTTGTGATCTATCCAGAGCACAATCTGTTTATGTATCTCTCGATCTACTGATTTGCTTCACAGAAACATGCTTTTTTCCTGACTGTCTCCTTGCAGCAAGTCCAATGACACTGATAACTATATCAATGAGACCCTCCACTCTACAAAACCAACCGTTAAGCCGACAACCCCAGCACCTCCAACTGCTAAGCCCATTCTTCCTGTGCAGACGGGGGTCAAAGCCCAAGAAGAAGAGCAGTCCAGCGGATTGACCATATTCTTTAGCCTGCTGGTTATTGGTTAGTAGTCTCACTGTTACTATCTATCTGACTCTCTTTTCTGTCTCATTCTGTGTTAAATCTTCTTCTATTGGCATAGACCTTTCACACACTTGTCTTCCAGGCAGAAAGTAGTGTCCCTCTGAGCACATGGGATAACAAGGAATAAATAAATGAATCCACAATGGGAAATGTGAGCAAACAACATACATAACTTAGACCTCACACAGTAAATTATGAAGGAAAATGTACAGCCACTTAAGTGTTTCATTAAATCATATGTGTGGATAGTGATTCAGGATGAAGGAAGTGGATAACAGAAAGGATGTGGTCTCACATTACTACATGTAAAGCCATGAAGTGCTTCTTTAGACACACAAAGTGCACATTATGCACTTTAGTTCACTGCAGGTTAAGTCACATGCTTACCACTGTGAGGATTCAGTCCAAGGAAATAGCATAAATCATGCATAAGGTTACCAATTAAACTCATTCATTGAATTTTGAAACTTGAAAAAAATATTTCAGTGTAATAAACATTTTAATCATTTGATTCAAATCATCGTGTTTGACTGAAGAGGGTATGGGTCTATAATTGAGAGTCCACCTCAGGATACACTGCATACAACTGCACATTAAATAGCACTTCCCGGAAACCTTATTAACACTATGTACTATTTCCCTTAGTGAGTGTCTGTGCTTGAATTAGGCCTGAGTTTACTTCTCCCTTATGACAAAACAAACCAGCTCTGATGAACTGACCTTTGCTCATTTCAGTATTGCATCAACTGTGTCTCATGATAGATAATCTAATTTGCTGCACTGCATTTCTATCCTATGTATAAATTGCCATTTACTTGACTGTGGCCCTAGGGTTTGTCATCATAATTATGCTAATATGCATACACACTGATTAAGCACATTGATATATGGTTGCCGATGGTACTGTCACAAGCACATTTCATGTTTTATTTATGATACAGCACTGAATTCTTTATGTCAAGCAACTGATTTCTGGCCATATTTACTGTATGTCAAGCAACTGATTTCTGGCCATATTTACTGTATGTCAAGCAAGTGTATTTGCATTACATATTTTTATAGTTAGTTAGTGTGAGTTGCATCTATTATGACTTGCAGTGAGAGAAAATCAGATTAAAGCTGGTGATATGATTTCCATGAACATCTCCGTCGGATCCAGTCTATTGTAGGTTATAGTGAAGGACAGCAGCCAGAAAGAAGATCTTAACACTGTATGATGTGGTGGCTATTTTGGGGTGATATGAGTTGGTGTGACATGATGGTCTGGACGTGGATGTATTTGTCCTGAATATTCATTCTGTGGTTTTTGCTCTCCCCCGCTTACTCCAGGTATCTGCATCATATTGGTGCACCTGCTTATCAAGTTCAAGCTGCATTTTCTTCCAGAGAGTGTTGCTGTTGTGTCGCTTGGTGAGTACTTTGTATGTGACATGTTGCTCTACACTGTCTCTTTATTTAAGAGCTCTTGTTTGAGGACAGGAAACTAATGTGGAAAACTTATTTGAAAGTTTGCCAAAACACTCTTTTTTTTAGGGCATGTATGAATAATTCAATTGAGCTCTAGCCAAAATACCTGTTCCTGTGATTTACATATTTACTCTGGCCTCTCTTCCCTTTGGATGCTCTAACATAAACATGTTGTGTGTCATAGTAAATTCCTAATATGTTTTACTTGTGTCAGTACCACAGTCAACATTTAGACATTTGCAAGGCTACTGCACAAAAATATTTTTACTCTTAGTCAAATCATTGTCTTTTAGGATTGTTTAAGAAGAAAAGGATAATCAAATGATTTTATTGGTGTAGGGAGATGTAGGGAGTGCCTTGTTTCGTCACCTTTTTCCAGAGTTAATGTTTACTTATGTGAGGTCACTTCAGGTTAATACAGCTTCCTCCAATGCCCTCCAATGTCTCCCTCTACACATGTTTGTGCAGTTCCACTCATTCAAACTCAGTGACACACATCTATGGTATGTTGACCCTGAGGGCCTTTTCCGCTTACATCCACTGCATGTCGCATATGAGATGGAGCTTGTCTCAGTGTTTTGTGCAGGACTCTGCCGAGGAGAGATAACACTTTGCTTACAAATCAGGAAGAGCTGCCTTTCCTTCCTCATCCCTTCCGCACTCTCATCTACTCATTATCTGCCTTCCTCTTTATGATCCCTTTCCATCTGCCCCTATACATGGGGTCTCACTAAATGCTTTGATGCTTTTACTTAACTTCTTTTTTCCATCATATCCCTCTCTCTCTTGTTTTCTTCCCTTTACATATCATTGTGTTTCCTTCTCACCCTTTTAATTAATGTGTTTTGCTGGGCTGTGTAACAAGAAAGACAAGGCCCAAGGGAACTTTCTCAAAGACAAAACTAAGACAATAGACGTAGATGTTTTATTCCCTGAATTATGGTGGACATTTGCGAGGCACATATGTGTTTTAACCACAAAAATAGCATTTTGCCTCAGGTTAACAGTCTCTCACTCTGCATTCTGGTTGTATTGAAATTTTGATATAGCAAAATATTTAAACAGTGGTATTGTTTTTTGTGTCTCCTTGCTCTTTCCAGGCATTCTCATGGGAGGCTTCATCAAGATCATTGAATTTCAGGAATTGGCCAACTGGAAGGTATAGTTTGACTCCTTGTTACCACACTGCTCCACAACGCCTTCTCTTGTGGTTGTACTTTACTTGCCATAAATCTTGTTCCAATTAACACACAGTTCACAAGTAATCGTGCTGTGGTTTGGTTTTAATTTGTTTAACATTAAGCAAAACAACCACATTCCTCCACTCACATGCAAACAAAATATACAAACATTTCGTACAAGTCTACTTTGTGTGGATATTGCTCCTCATTCAGTGTAACACCTTTTGAATTTTGGAGTTAAAGTGAAATTTTGTTTTTGCATCAACAAGAGCTACACCCGAAACATTCTTGATATTAACTGAGGACAAGGACAAATACCAGCATTACTGAACTGTTGCCTTGTTAAAAATATCCTGCATCAAGCAGAGTATACTGTATAACCACTTTTCCTTGTTCTAGCATAATGGAATTTATCACACACCACATATTCCCTGGGACCCCCCCCCCCCCCAATCCCAACCCAATAAACATCTGCCATCTTCATGCTGTAGTTTTTCAATTCTCGTTGTGCGCCTTTCTTTTTGCTCAGCCACTCATTTCCTGTTAGCTGTTTTTGTCACAAATGTCATCTCTCCTGCTCCACTCTGTTACCTATCCATGGTGACAAACACTGCTCTTTGCTTGCTGTCTTTCCCTCTGTGTCCCTATGAGCCCTCATTTTTATTCTCCTAGTTCTCACAGCCTTTAATTAACATTCCTTGTCCTTTGCCAGTGAGCGAGAGAACGAATGAGAGAGAGGGAGAGAGAGAGGGAGAGAGAGAGAGAGGGAGAGAGAGAGGGAGAGAGAGAGAGAGATGCAGAATAAGGGGGATGGAGGAAAAGAGGACAGGTTGTGTCAATGTTTCTTACACACAGGGGCCCATTGTTTTTTACCCTGGGGGCCCCAGGGTGTTGCTGAGTCATCTGCCCCAGTAACCAGAGCCCACGGAGCCCCTTTTTCCCCCTTTCCCACTGTGTGTGAACCTCTAGACTGCTATCTCTGTGTATGTGTGTAACTTCAGACCTCTGTGTAGGCTTTGGTTTCATAACCTACTATCATTGTACTGTACAGAACCTTTCTGAGTAAAGTGTAACAAAGTTTCAAAGTTGCAGCAGTTTCAGTGCATGCGCATGGATATGTTTAAGTGGTTTATAGAGCCTTGGAGACTTCAAAAGACCCAGGCCATGATGCAAACCCATTATGTCTGACCTATTTGTTTTTGAGAGAGTCCCAAAGAGTAGGATGCACCATGAAACCTGTTCAGTGAGTAACACAGCCAGTGGCAAATTCTTTCTGTCACCATCATTTTTTTCAGCGGCAAGTCTTTTGAAATTGTGCATACGGTGCATTTACTTAAAGGCCCATGTTTAACCATTACAGTTAATGGAAGTCATCTAGTTACAATTAGAGTCTCTCTCTTTGTTTCTTTTTTAGTCACTTTTGCAGGTTTGAACTGGATGCAGATTTGTGCTTGTAGCTACCTTTAACACTGGTGTTATCTCCTCCCAACTAGCATGTTTCTAAAGATGGCCCACTTGGCTAATCTAGCAGGCCTCCAGGACTGCCCTGCAAACCACCAAGGGTGGACAAAAACCCTCAGGCAGCAGCATCCTGTCACTTGCTATGCCTTTGCCTTTCGCCACCAATCTGATTTATTTTCTTTTTGCTATCAACCGTTCTATCTCCAGTTATCTCCCTACAATCTAGCCTATGAAAAGAAGCTTCTCCCTTATGTGCTTTTCTGGTACTGTTCAGTGCTCTTCCTTTTCTCTCATCTGCCCATGTCTCCCCTGTGCTCTGACACAGATTGAAGAAGGATTAGCATGATGCTACATAGTAATATGCTTGCAGCAATATTAGGCAAAGCACAGCGAGCGATACATAGGCGAATATATTTGCATCTACAGTGTACTCCAGATAATAATTTTGCGCTCATCATTTTTCCTCAGTGGCTACAGTGGTGTGTTTTAAGCCCCAAAGGGCAGTGTATCCTTTTAATAGATCTCTCCCACGCCGTGGAGAGAGAGCGACACAGGGAGAGCACTTTTAATTGTGGTTTCAGGGGCCTTTTTCCCATGTGGTGATGTCACTGTGTGTCAAAGCTGAGCCTCCAGGGAGCCTATACTCCGAACGAAGGTCTCTCCATCTTTCCTGCCCATATTCTTCTGTTTTCTCCCGACCCTCTTTTAACTGTGCTCCCTTCATCTTTGACATTCATCTTTTCTCATTTAGTTCAAACTCTGAACACTTCCCCTGAGTGTGTTACATAGTGTGCCCATCCTGTGCTCTCTGGTTTTATCTTTCCTTCTCTTACAACATATATTGTTCTGTTGTCTATCTATCAATATCTCTGCAATCACACTATCCTTTCTTTATAGACTTTCTTCCTGTTTTCAGGCAATCTGTTGTATTTTGACCTAAAATCAAGGGCAGAATTGATTAGTCAGTCAGCAGAAATCAAACGTGTATCAAGCAGAAATACCAAACATTTGATGGTTCCAGATACACATATACATATATATATATAAACATACACACATTTTTTTTTATGACTGAAGCAAAGCATAATAGGTCATCTTTGAACGTGTTGCTGTAGTCTTGATCCCCTAACCTAAGTACTAGTTTGTAGACATCTGCATATTTAAGGTTGTGTAATGTGTATGCGACGTCTGGGTTTGCTTGTTCAGTTGCCCCAGCAGACATTCTTATAATATGTGGCAGTGAAACATGTAAACACATGCATGCATGAGTACAGCTGTAGATGTCAGAGTGCAGTGCATGCAGCATATCTTCTTAATATTCATTCCTGACCTTTCTTCTCTGAAGGGTAGAGCTCTGCCCTAGATAAATGTCAAGGAAAAGTTGTAACCTGGATGCATTTCTTCTTAGGGCTGCTTTTCCTACCATTTGAATGTATAATGAGACTAAGTACGCAAGAGCATAACCTTTTACAGCATACATCCTCTATGGGCTACCCCTATGCTTGACCTACTTTTAAAAGCTTGTGGTCAGAAATATGTAGGTTGGTGTCATAAAATGTATCATAAGCGTCAAAGTTAACATCTTGACAGCCAAAACTCAGAAATTAAACAATGTGCTGGTATTGTCTCATGTCATTTGCCAATAACATCACGCCCTTTTGTGTCTTAGTCCTCAATAATTGGTTATATGGTAAAGAATAGATAATAAAATTGTTTTTGTTCTTGTCAAAAAGTGAATCATGCTCTTGGTAAACTGTATATAAATCATTTCTCTGCAGTTTTTACAAAAAATAAATAGTTCTAGGGAAACCCACATCAAATGTGGAAGTAATTGTCATCCTCCATCTGCTTGTGGGGTTGTTGGGGTTGAGGCTAGCCAGCTGTCCAGACTGGCTCCCATAATACAATGAGAAAGATTGTTGACTGGATGGAGTAAATATGGGCCTGCCCTCTTTGATCTTTCTGACTGAGAACTGACACTGTAGTGTCAGCCACAGCCCAGAAATAGATATTCCCTATGAACATTTACTAATGCATACCATATATTGACTTTTACACTACTGACATAGATTATGCACAAAACAGAAATGTACATCCACATGCACGCACACACACACACACACACACACACACACACACACACACACACACACACACACACACACACACACACACACACACACACACACACACACACACACACACACACAGTCTTCTACAAGAACACATGGTGCATCATGCACAGCCACATTGGCAGCCAGAGCGTAATGCATGGGCACATGCTGCCTACGCCTGATCTGGGCTGGCCCATTTAGCTGCGAAGCAACAATGATTTCATTATATCGCTGAAATAATCAGAGAGCTAAGGTCACTGGGATACTGTTTATGTGTGTGTGTGTGTGTTTGACTCAAAAAAAAAAAAAGCATATGTAGTTACTCACATGTCTTTTTACAGCATGTGCGAAAGTCTGTCAGTAGTCATGTTTGAATGCAAGCTTGAATCAGCTGGCAGGCAGCCCCCCCCCCCCGACAAACACCTAACGTGAGTGTGTGTGTGTTTGTCATCCTGAAGTAAACATCCAAATGTGTTTTGTCAGATGAAGGGCTGTTTCTAACAGCTCAGGCATGGCCTCCCTCTTCACCCTTTCCCCCCATCCATGACTAAGTATTAAGTCAGCTGATGATCACTGAACCGACTTGCAACAGTCAGATGAAGGGTAGGGAATTTGTTGAGGATTGCATAATAACCACAAGCACATTTTTACCACTCAGTGACACACACATAATTTGAATATAATGGTGCTGATTAACATTAGGAATTGTGTCTGGATTAAATATAATTTGTAGGCTCATTCAAGATGGCAAAACATGTATAACAATCCAGTCAACTAACAGATCACTGTGAAACTAAGTCACTTGTTTAATGAAATGTTTCCTGTTCACTGTATTTTATAGGCTACATTCCTCTCAAATTTTGTGATTTGTAAAAGTACTCCCAGCTTCACACCATTTGGACTTTGCATTTTCCCTGTATGTATTACTATGTGTGGATTGTATGTGACTTTAGCCTCTGTCTCTCTTTAAAAGGAGGAGGAAATGTTCCGACCCAACATGTTCTTCCTTTTGCTCCTGCCGCCCATCATTTTTGAATCTGGATACTCTTTACATAAGGTACAGCAGAATGCATGCATAAAGCTTAATTTACACGGCTCAAGATCTTTGTGAATGTGATGCACTTGAAGGTAAAAGTATAAACTAGCACATGCATTAAACATTACATTTAGGTGTTATGTTTTTATGCCAAAGCAGTTTGCTTTCATGACTAACTAACTAACCAAATGTGCAAACCAAGAATCAACCACACTCTAAGTCATCAAAAAAAAAGAGAAGTGTTTTTTAATTAGCAGGCCCTTGCCGTAGTGTGCTTACTGTATGCCTCAGACAGGCTATAACATGAAAGCATGAAGTCATAAGCACCTCTGCCCTGTTTCCCTGAATTACTAAGTTGTTTTTGTATTATGCTTTTTATGTGTTCTAGTCTATAGTATCATTTGACATGCACTATTGTCATATATTACTATAACTAATGTTTAAAATAAATCAACCAATGCAAAAAGGCGACTTGCAGATTTTAATGATCTTAACCACCCTCTGTTTCCTCTGACACACTTTGCTAAAATCTCAAATGGGTTTAAAAAGACAACTGTCTTAAGATACATACAACGTCATAAGTTCCATTACTCACAGTGGAATGCCAACTATTGCTGGCAAAATGTTACATAACACTATGTAACTTACAATGTCATGCTACTAAGATTATGAATACTTAAGCTGTCTCTGTCTATGCTCAGGGTAACTTCTTCCAGAACATTGGATCCATCACCCTTTTTGCTGTGATTGGCACGGCCATCTCTGCCTTCATAGTCGGAGGAGGTATTTATTTCCTGGGGCAGGTGAGGATTGCAGTAGTATCTTTCAACAAGTCTGATTAAGCCAGGGCTTGTTCAGAGAAAGAGTTTGTGCGTATTTATGATGAAATGTTTTCTGGGTGTTCCTCTTTGACAAGTCATTGCAAATACCAGTATTACTTTGTCATTGTTCAGAATATTTCCAAATATCCTTGTTGCAACTCTTAATAATGGGTGTGTCTTAGTCTTGGCCTTAGTTTCTTTTCTTTTCTTTTTTTCAGGCCGATGTGATCTATAAGATGTCCATGACTGATAGGTGAGTGTTAGTCATTCACCCTAATTAACATTAGTATGTTTCTTGCATCCCTGTATTACAATTAGAAGGAATCTGCCCAGAACCTGTAGGGATTTTATTTTCTGTACTTGTAGATTTTTCACATAAAAAGCATTTTTTCTGTCAAAAAATGACCTCAGTGGATATTTTACATTTATACATTTTATTTATATTACAGTATATATTTATATTTTACAGTAGTATTTCATGATGGTACTACCCCATCACCTTCAGTCTACTGTAAAGCCTTCAGAAACTTCTGAAGTATATCTCTTCAACTTTTCAAAAAAACAAATCTGGACTCATCTTTGCCCTTACCTTTTATAGCTAAGTCTTAGAAAAAGTGGTTGTTCAGCAGCTTACTGCTGTCTCAGAATAGCACAACATTTTCGACAAGGTTTCTGTCAAAAACAGCTCTTTTCAGAGTCACAAATGATCTGTTAATCCAGAGTGATGTAGGAGAGTTTTCTGTATTGATACTGTTAGATCTCAGTGTTGCTTTTGATCCTGGGACCCCCGTATATTGATTGAGAGGCTCAGGCAGTTGGTGGGTATCTCTGGATCAGCTTTGGATTGGTTTTCCTCGTACCTGTTGGACAGGACCTTCTCAGTTACAGTTCATAGTCCGTTTCCATTTATATTGTACTTGCTTCCATTCGTGTAGATAATAAGTCATTTTAAAGTTATCTCATTCCAATGTTATGCACACTACACTCAGTTGTCATTTTTGCCCCTGATGACGTTTTTTTGAGACATCCTTGAGCAGCTTACAAGTGGACCAAAATGATGCTGCTAAGCTCCTGACCAAGTCCCCCAGAAGGTCTCATGTAACAACATTCCTGATGTCTTTACACTGGCTTCCCATCAATTTCATAATCCAGTTCAAGATTATTGTAATCATGTTGAGAGCCTTGCATGGTCAGGCACCTGTCTACATTAAAGAGCTACTGTAGCCATATGGTACCAGTAGGAATCTGACGTCCTGGGATCAGGGTTTGTTGGTTGCAAGGCTCAAGACAAAAAGAAGATTGTGCTTGAGGTTGTTGCTCCTAAACTTTGGAAACGCTCTCTCCTTTTACTTAAAATCTGTGGACACTGTGAACATGTTTAAAAAGCAGTGCAAGACCAACGTTGGTTACACTTGTTTTTGTTTAATTAGTTTTGTTTATTTCTGTTTGTAGTTGAAAGTCTACATTTAATATCTGTTGCTGTTGTTGTTGTTTTTATTGTGAAACTCTGGAAAAATGCATATAAATAAACTTATTGTTATCTCTTAGCGAGTTCCAGACTGTAAGATAATCCAGATACTGGAGATAACTGACACACAAGTAGTCTGGCACTCCACACCCAAATGTTTTCTAAAGAGAAGCCTGGGGTTATTATTGTGCATCCTTGTCGTTGGTACACATTCAGTTTTGTGTCCTGCAATCAGTCAGGGCTTTTGCCTATTCATTTCCTTTAGCAAAGAATATATGTTTTCAGACCCATTTGTTTGTGTGTTCGTTTGCAGGGTATCTCAAAAACTGCTGTACAGATTTTAATGACATTTTGGGGGAATTCAGGACACAAGACAGTGATTAGAATTGATAAGATTTTGGTCGGAAAAGTCCCACAGTGTGTCCATTTAATCTCTTTTTTTTCTGGACTTCTTGGTCCAGCACATACTAACTCTACCCACCCATTTCCCCCCTAAGATTCTGCACCATTTTATTTATTTTTCTTTCAAAACAGTATTTTAACTAGTCTAGTGAGTTAATATCTTTTAATGCATTATCTGACTGCCTGCTTCAGGGCAAGGCAGCTTTATTTATATAGCACATTTCATACACAGGGGCAACTCAATGTGCTTTACATGAAAACAAAATATCAGGAGGATTAAACCGTTAAAATTGGAAACATTAAAACGTGAAAAAATTAAAACCCAATTATAATAAAAGGAAAACAAGGTACAGAAAGAAAGAAAGAAAACAAAAAGCTAGACTAAAATAGAGCATAAAATATGAGAGTGCAGCATAAAATAATGATTTGCTTTAAAATTATTAAAAGAACATTCAGTGCAAATGAACGATTAAAATTGAAAGTGCTTTAAAAGAGCTCAATCATAAGCACATGAAAAGAGACATTTTTTAACCTGGATCTAAAAATATTCACATTTGGGGCTGATTTCAGTTCTGTTGGTAGCTTGTTCCAGTGTTGTGCAGCATAACAGCTAAATTCTGCTTCTCCATGTTTAGGTTGCCTCAGACATTTAGACATACACAAATAACATGGTTTTGGCTATGCTCTTTTTGGCTTGTATATTTTTAAGTTTATTTAGTATATTCATCCCAGTAGAAGTGTTTTGACCACCATTTAAGTGTTACCCTCCACTCAATGTCACTCCCTTCTACCCTGCTGTAGCTTTGCCTTTGGCTCGTTGATCTCAGCTGTGGACCCTGTCGCTACCATCGCCATCTTTAACGCTCTCAATGTGGACCCAGTTCTCAACATGTTGGTGTTTGGTGAGAGCATCCTCAACGACGCTGTCTCTATTGTCCTTACCAAGTAAGTCTATGTCCACTCCCTCATGGTGTCTTTACTCTCTTGCACACACATTGGCACATAACATTTGCCCGTGTGTGATGTTTACACAGCTTTTCACCAAAGCAAATCTAGAGATGATGTCTGATGTAGATGTTATGAAAGGCTCAGCTATAGAGTGACACACACAGACACACTCTTAAAGTTATAGATACATGCATATAAAATGTCATTTGTGCAAGAATGCTGAGAGGCATCTTTGTGGCACCAACATACTTATGATATGACAGTATTTGATAGCTCTATCTATAGACAGGCTGTTATGTATAGTACTTCTAATTCAGTTTACCTTTTATACATATAAATTCATATATGTTTTTTTAATTTTTTAATTTTATCTTCATTTGCTGCTGTGAGGACTTATATTACCATCAGGGTTCAATAATCTTATCTGGTGCAGTAAACCAAGCAAACAATGTCACAGTTTGCCAGCATCATAAATGTCAGCTGAGTGGCAGTCAGGCATCTTCCAACCTTTGAACCTCATCTTGTCTTTTGTTGACTGCACTGTGACAGGAAGGGTGTAGGAGAATATAACCAGTGACCTATTTTATGGCCTTAAGCATGCAGTGTGTGTGGTAAAGTCCTGGTTTCAAAAGCAAAGGATGTGGGTACATTGACGTCAAATGTTCCTGTAATGTCCAATAGCAGTTACTTAAAATGGCGATCTTATGAATGTGTTGCAGATTCTACAGTTGAGGATCGTATCTGTGTCAAACCAGAAAATCAGCTTTTCAGTAATGAGTGCAAAAAAGTCCCTTTTATGCCCATGTGTTTCAGGGGTAGTCTATTCAGAATATCCCAAGTATTGCTTATCAAGATTGTCAACATACAACACAACAACAAAATCTTGACAGACAAGTATGACGGGAACTAGGGAATTGGCAGGATTCCAGTGTTTGTACTGTTCACAGCACTGTCATCCTATCCACTGTCCTTGTACTCACTTTATGCTTCCTTATCTCTCCTACTCACAACCAGCTAAATGTGCAAAGTGATCTCAAGTGTCTGCATGCACCCGTAGAGTAAATGAATGCATGAATAATAGATAAATTGAACAGCCCTGGCAGTTTCCTTGTTGTTAGCACCTCATCGCCTGTCTTTCTTAGAGTATACTACTTTGGCCCAGTCTTTCATTACCGCCATGCAGCTAATGCCTTTGCCTGGGAGCTTGTTAATAATCGTTGAAATAAGATTATTAAGTACACTGTGTTGTCGGCTGTTTGTCTGGATAACTGTAATTATAAAAACAATTTAGATAGTCTGTGTCACAACTTTAAAGTGGCAGACTTTGGTAGCTTACTGCAATGACAGCTGTATATGATGAGGAAACGTCATAGATGTTGTAGAGCACCCACCACAGCATTTATTTGTCATTATAGCTTATTGTTGCTTTATTGTTTTGGTTCCAGATATGCGTAAAAGTGCTCTTGAAGATGTAATCAAACCTACATTTGACACTGAAAACGCTTTATTGTGATTCAGATAGTATCCAACTATATTCTCTGTTTGGCAAAATGTCACAATGAATTCCTTTAAATTACTACTCCTGCTAAGTCATTGAATGGTTGATATGATACAGCTGACTTCTGTTTAGCAAAAGGTGCCTTTTGTTGGTGGGATTACAAACTTTGTATTCACTCAGATCCAAACACGCTCAGACTCAATGTTTATTGGGTTCAATGGTGGAGTGTTTCTGCCCTCTAGTGTCAGATGGTGTTATTGCAATACAGAAAGCCCAAGTGATATTGTGACTTTATTAGTAACTGTCTTCTTTTTTCTTTGGTCTTTCAGCACAGCAGAGGGTTTCTTTTCCCGCTCAGAAAACTCAGTGGTAACAGGCTGGGAAACTTTTGTGCAAGCATTGGGATATTTCCTCAAAATGTTTTTTGGTTCTGCTGCCCTGGGAACCCTCACTGGACTCATTTCAGCTCTTGTATCCAGCCGTTGTGTGTGTTCATGTGAATTCATTTCCCTGTGTTAACTTTAGTTCTTACAGCATTTACATTCCTTAACTCATTGACCAGTTTCTCAAACACTTTGACTTGAGGAAGACACCTTCACTGGAGTTTGGCATGATGATCATCTTTGCATACCTTCCCTATGGCCTGGCAGAGGGCATCAAACTGTCTGGTAGGTGTACATTTGCACCTTACTGACAAACACTTTATATGTATAATAGGGGTTTTGGGTTTTTTTTCACCATGCTGACCTCCACATCCTGTCTGTTTTTCTCCACCTACAGGAATTATGTCCATCCTGTTTGCAGGAATTGTGATGTCTCACTATACCCATCACAACTTGTCTCCTGTCACCCAGATCCTCATGCAGCAGACCCTGCGCACCATGGCCTTCATGTGTGGTCAGTAAATTCCCTATTACCCACCCAATTTCCCGTCTGTTTTGATATAACATGAGGTGTCCTGAACACTATTGTTTAATTTTCCTCCTCAGAGACATGCGTGTTTGCCTTCCTTGGTCTCTCCATCTTCAGCTTCCCTCATAACTTTGAAATATCCTTCGTCATCTGGTGCATTGTAAGTGCTTTTGTGTTTGTAAAAATGTTATTTGAATACTGATGCCAGTTTAACTTATTCCTGATGTTTCTGGTCTTTCCCGTCATTGTCAATGTGATGTCTGTTTTTCTCTCTGCAGGTCCTTGTTCTTCTCGGCCGTGCCGTGAACATCTTCCCTCTGTCATTCTTACTCAACTTTTTCAGAGACCACAAGATCACACCCAAGATGATGTTCATCATGTGGTTTAGCGGTGAGACAACACAGTGTGTTACAAGCAAAGACAGGGTGTTGGCTCTTAAAGGTGTCTTGGCTGTCATTCCCTGACATACTGTGAAGTGTGTTGGTGCAAGGAATGAAATTAAATGACAATGTTCAAGAAATGACAGAAGATGCAAGTTGATAGTGGGTTGTTTGGGGCCTCGATTTGCGTAGACCCCCCTCCAAAAAAGAAAACCCTTTAATTGGGAAAAAATGAAAGAAACCTCATACAAATACAGACAAGAGGCACATCTCAGACACACCATCTGCACATATGGAAGAGAGAGAACAACACACAAACAAGGGAAAGACAGAGACAGGAGGTGAGGCGGAGTCTCCTAGAGGATAAAGATCCAGATTCAAAGCATCTAGAAATGAGGCCTCGACAGCCAAGGGATGTAGAGCAGGACAGCCAATGGTCCGGTCAAGCCTGAGGAGAAGAAAACAGGAAAGAGGGAGGAGAACAGAGAGAGTGAACTAGACACACAGATAGGATGCTTGTGTGCCTGTGGTACAACAATCAGAGAGAGATGTAATGGTTCACAGAAAGTTTACAGTAATCTTGTGGCAAGAAAGACGTGGACTTGGTAATGTTTCATAAATTCATTGAGACTGGCTGCCAGGAAGTTTATGGTAACAGGTACAAGGGCCTGAGGTTATCAAACAATTCACAACAAATTTGAATTCAAGGCAAGAAGATTAGTTTTAAGTTAGATTAGTTTTAGTTTAGAAAGGACTCAGCAGAGTCTGTTTGATGTCAACAGGGAGATTATTTCAGACAAAGGGGGCCTGACAGGATGGGACAAGGCCATTTACAGTTTCATAGATCATCAGAAACAAATTAAAGTCAGATCTAATGTGGACAGGAAGTCAATTAAGGGAAGCCAAAATTGGTTTAATATGATCCAATTTTCTTGTTTTGTTTCCATCTGAATAGTTTTTCTATCAACATGCAGCAACAAAAATGCAAGTAGAAAATCAGATCCACGTTCCTCGGTGCTGCTACACATGAGCACTACACCACACCTCTGAATTAATTTATAAACCCCATCACCAAAGATTTAATATTTATCATTTTTTAATTTTGTAAGATGATAAAAAGATAGTTTGCTTTCACATAGGTTGCCGTTTGACTGTTTCCTTGCTCCATCTGTTAGGTTTGCGAGGTGCTATTCCCTATGCTTTGAGCCTTCATTTGGGCCTAGAACCCATCGAAAAGCGCCAGCTAATCGGTACCACCACCATCATCATCGTGCTCTTTACCATCCTCCTCATGGGGGGCGGGACCATGCCACTCATCCGCATCATGGACATTGAGGAGAGCCAGTCACGTCGGAAGAACAAGAAAGACATCAATCTCAGCAAGACACAGAAAATGGTAATGGATGAATCACTTTGATTTCACTTAGATCTGCATATACATACACACACACACACACACACACACAGTTTAGTGGCTGCAAATATTCACTGTGCCATCCTCTCATCTGCTATCAGACTCTTACTGTTCTCTTCAGAGAGAAAAACATCAAAGGGTTGATTGTGGGTGGCATGAAGGACACTAGATCAGCAAGGAGCAAACTACTCATCACATACTTACCAGCACAAATAAACCCTAACTCCTGGCATTGATGCATTTTCCGAGACACACCAGAATACAAATATTTCAGTTGACTCAGTTAGCTCCATCTCTAGATAATGGGTCACTCTTTTGAAGTACATCCTACTATCCTACCTGAAGTTATTGCATGCTTATGGTAGTGTGTTTGAATGTGTTGTGTGCGCAGTACTTCCATGTTTGATGTCTTCTGAAGCTTAATGTTACACCCTTGGATACCAGCAACTAAATCTTTCGACACTCTTTGGTGTAATTTCCTCTCTTGTTTCTTTTCTTTACTTCCCTCATCTTTGTTCGCACTATGGGCGCTGTCATCGCTTTCCTGTTAACTTTTTACCCCTCGACTCACGTTCCTCTCCATCCTTTTCACCTCTGCCTCATTTTTTGGCACCGCTGCTTAAATATTTTTCTATCTGTTTATCTTTTCTCTGTAGGGTAATACTATTGAGTCGGAGCACCTATCGGAGCTGACAGAGGAGGAGTATGAGGCTCACATATACCAGAGACAGGATCTTAAGGGCTTTATGTGGCTCGATGCGAAGTACCTTAACCCCTTCTTCACTCGGAGGCTCACACAAGAGGTAAGGGAGATTGAGAGAGACAGAAATGTTTTTGTGTCAGCTGGCCAGTCACATGATATCCCCTATAGTCACATGATATCACCTACAGTCACTTAAACATATTTCACTGTTTTCCAAGCATATTGGTTTGCCCTCAATTTGTGTGTCTAATATCCTGTTTTTGTATACTGTATGCATACACGTTTGTGCATGTGATGCAAGTTTGCAGGCTAGAGCATAAACAGGAAAGGAGTAAGCAGACTTTTGTCTCACAGGAAAACAACCCTGCAGTAAATATCAATTGGATTTGATTTGAAGCTCATAGTTATGTGTTTGGATTCTCAGATGTGTTGATTCAGTTTTCTCATGATTTAGTTTTTAGATTTGCAAATATAGCAATTATCTTCTCAAGTGGCCTTTAGTAACTTATGTTTATTCTGTTCAAAGAGAAACATACTGCCAGTTGTTAGTTAGCTCAACAACACTCCCTTGTGTAGCAGGCTGTTTAATTGTGATAAAAAGTTAAAAAAAATATGTAATTTGACAAGATGGAAAGTTTCAAGCTCTGCCAAAGTGAAACTTAATAAGATATTTTATGACAAGTCAAAACCTCTTAACAACAGCATCAAGAGATTAGCCGAATTTCCTGCAGGGCTGTTGTATTGTAAGATGTGTTATTTTGTCCTCCACTCTGTCTGTTCATGTGAATATTCCTCTTTTTATGTTCCCTCTCACATGTTGTTGATGTTCTGTATGTAATGTGTGTCTGACAGGACCTTTTACATGGCCGGATCCAGATGAAGACCCTAACCAATAAGTGGTATGAAGAAGTTCGCCAGGGTCCCTCAGGCTCTGAGGATGATGAGGATGAAGCGGAACTTCTGTGAACTGAACAAACACTTTCAGTTCATAAGAAAACAATGAACAGACATTATGCGTCCTGGAGTGTGTGTGTGTGTGTGTGTGTGTGTGTGTGTGTGTGTGTGTGTGTGTGTGTGTGTGTGTGTGTGTGTGTGTGTGTGTGTGTGTGTGTGTGTGTGTGTGTGTGTGTGTGTGTGTGTGTGTGTGTGTGTGTGTGTGTGTGTGTGTGTGTGTGTGTGTAAGAGAGAGGGGGAGAAGACAAGCACTCTTTTGTCAGTCACATGCGTTTGTTCACCTGTCGCTAAGTTTATGTGACAGAAGAGTCTCAGTCAGTGCCCACTCTGTTGGAATGTGTCAAATCATAGAGGAACCTCAGAACAACTGGATGAAGGAAAAACAAATATGTGAAAAATGATGTTCCTCCATATGAATGCCATATTGTTCCTAGCTAAAGAAAAAGTGTGTGAGCCAGGCCACTGATCTGTTGAATAACACATGGGAAAGTGTGTTGTTCTTCTGAACCTTTCCCATGTGTTTCATTTGTAAATGTTTGATCTGAAGGGAAGCTGGGAGGGAAATTTTCTATGTAAATCAATACTAGAGCACCTTTTCACATTTGTCTTGTTCATGGCTGTGTGGCACTAGTTTTATTTTGTTTCAGGGGAATGATGCAACAAAATGTCGCTAAAGGTTCTATTTTAAAAGTGGAAACTGTAAAGAGCCACATATTGTTGCTTTGAACTGTTGAATTAGATTTAATTCTCTCTGGGTCTCCACATTGTATGCATCCCACTGGTGATTCAAAGTTAATGCATTAAAAACACATGTACATACACATTTAAAGAAGATAAAATACAAAAAGTGACGCATGAGCTATCACTGCACCTTCCAGCTACGAGGCAACAAAGAGATATGCAGGAGAGTGTTAAAACTAGTGAAACATGTTGGGCAAAACTAATAACTTTCAAAACATTAAACACCTAGCTTACAGGAGAGTAATAACGCTCCAGAAAATTGGGAATTGCTTTTGTTTCCGAGAATGTCTACGGTTTTGCTCGCAGAAATGAACTTTTCTGTGTTTATTTTCATTCCCTGTCAAGGATCCTGCAACTTCACTGTGTAAAAGAAAGAACTTGGAAATGTTGCTTTTGTGATTCTTCACTATGGATTTTTTAATGGAGATAGGCACCAATGAATGTGTGGTTAACTGGGAATAACGTCTGGTGAATGTCTATGTATTTTTTCTATTTATTTATCAAATGTTTATGTGCTGTTTTTGGGATAAAGGCTTTTTTACGAGCTCTATGAGCACTGTAGGATTCTAAAGAAATCCTATAATAAATCATATATATCCTATATGTTGTATCGACTACTATGTTTGTCTTTTGCTAATTTCCGGAAATTAATTGTGTAAAACTTTAAATAGGTCCTACTTCGTAAGATCTCTGTGGAAGAAACAGTTGTATACGTTTCGGATCTGGGTCCTGCAGTCTTTGAAAACCAGTTCCAACATTGATGACTTTTAATAGGAGTTGAAGGTGGATTTTAAACCCGTACATGAATTACTGTAATATGTTTTTGCCTCAGCTAAGTTAGAAATGTACTGGAATAGTGTTAGTGAAGAAGAAGTCTGCCAAACTACATAAAAGCACTGAAATATGGAGAGAAAATAGTGCAGATGTTTTGTGGTATAGGAAAACATTTATTAACATGCCTCTTATGGAAAAAGATACTTCCATCACCAGTGAAAAATGTGCAGAATTCTCAAAAAAATAATGCCACCTTCAAAACCTCATCTTTAAGATTAATGACTTAAGACTTTAAAAGATATATGGGACAACATTAGCATATTTTAATTACAATGGGACGTAGTACATACAAGCATTTCAGTATGGAGAGAAAATACTAAAATAATAAGAAATACCTCAAAAATACATGGCAGGTATGTTGTGGTATTGGTAAAAAGTATACTTAATACATTTTTCAGTACCTCCTTCAACACCTCAGGTATCTTTAATGTTCATGACTGTTGACTTAAAAAGATATTTGAGACAACATTTCCATATTTCAATAATTAATTAATTGATAATGACATTATGTTATTGGAGTTCCCTGTCACTAATCATTTCATAAGCAGCATGTGCTAATTAGTCCGTAGATTGGGAAGTGTATACTGCTTGGCCAAGACAGGTAGTCTGACCAGTCCTCAGTATAATTAGAATACATGAAAATGTTAATGTGTGGTCTTGCATGCACTTTGTGCTAAATATGTGCAATAATTTGACTAGATTACAGGCTATTCAAAGACTATATTCGAAGAGTGAATTTGCCTTATTATAATTTTGTAATGAGAATTTACAGCCAGTAGGGGGGGACTAAATCCACAGCATTGCTCCATAAAAAATAATAATGCCACATAACAGTGAATGATAGTGTTACATTATTTGCACTTGTTATTTACTATTCATTACCTAGTTGTACCCAAGAATCGCTCCACTGCATATTGTACATAATTACACTGAAACTGGTTGTACTACCTGAACTCAGCACACTGTCTATAGACAACTGATGAAAGTACATTACATTTTCAGCTCAGCTTTCATTCACTTTGAACTGAAATGTTATTTCATGTAAGTTTGTATGTAGTAGTTTGTGAAACAATACACATACATACACCTTGGACATGTTTTTTCCAAAAAGGTTTCTGGAGCTTCTAATAAGATGGTAGTACAAAAATTATGTACAAAAAACACATTTTTTCATCAATAATTTGGATATTTTGTTGTATGATCATATATGTAAACATAATCTCCAAACACAGATATTCTTTTTTCTACTAAAGATGAATTGCCGTAGCAGTATAGATATTTCATCTTGTTTGTGGAATGTATAAAGTCCCGTATGATCTATCCATTGTCCATCACCTGAGCCAATTCATCTACACCTGGAGAGAACAAGTCACATCACAATATATCATAGCTTTGTTTACAATTTACAGTGGGTTTTTTTTGTTTTTTTTAGATTAGCTGAAAGATTAAGGAGCACTCAGCAAGTGAATACAACCTGATACCCTGCCAAATAGCAAATGAAAACACGTCAAGTTGAATAAATGATAGAATGCAATTACCATGCTACAGCAGTTTGCACAGGTGAGAATTTAATATCTCACACTGGCATGCTGACAGCATCTGATTATGAGCATGTACATCTATGCAAATATGCATGTATGCTGGGTTATTTAGTTAACTTCAGGCCTGCGAACTACAGCAGGGGATTTCACTGATTAACATGCCTTGAATCAGAGATAAGAATTCAGAGGCGGCTGACCAGTTGAAATTAACTCTTGTAGACTATGTGCTCTCTGTAGCAGATCCATTCCTAAAGATGAGAAATAATTAGCTTCCTGTTTGTCATCAAACATTAGGTATGGAAGCTGCAGTATCTGATACAGTAGAGTTCGTTCTGCATGTCAGCACCTCAAAAGATATGTCCTGATGGCAGCATGTAGCCAGAGGAAAGAAACTACAATGTTCATGTTCCAGTTGCTAATCCAATTGCCGGAAATGGCTTTTGCTATGTTGTAATGCATATTGTAAAATGGTGAGGACTGCTGAGAAGCCAAATGTCTAATTTTTATGACAGGGTCATAAGGAATCTTATCAATATTTATTTAACTTTACAACCCACTCTCAAGGTACCGAATTGTGCCTCAATTGAGTTCACCTGGCAACAAGGCATGACTGGGTGTGCCTAGCAGAAACAAGGTTTCAAACTGAAGCAGCTGCAGATCACTTGTGACCCATACCGACTGGTTAAGAGGAGTGAGGAGTCAGAAGTCAGTGGCTCTATAGAACAGAGCAGTTAATGGTGTAGGTAAATACATTTTTCAGAAATTATGAATCACTGAAACCAACCTTGAGCATACAGTCATTAATGTGCACAAAAAATATTAGGCTGATGAGTCCATTAGTATGTGAGATCGGCACAAGAGCACATACACAAACAGACTCACGGTATTCAAACATTCAGTAAAGAAACACCTTCAAAAGTTAAAGGTCCCCTCCAGACATCTTTTGAAGTTGTATATAAAATAATCTGCTTTGATTAATAATTTGTGTCTTATATGATTCAAAAGCAGTTCAATTATCTTAAAATCATTAAAATGATATCCTACCTCTATATCTATATGTAAATATATTTCACTTTCAGCAGATGAATGTGAAAACAGCCTTCCAGTGTCAAACATTTTTGAGTGCTGAGGGACTTTAGATGTGCTTTTTCTTCTTGTTCCTACGGTTAAATGTTTGAGCTTCATTGTGCAGAAAGATGTATGTGCAGAGTATAAAGATGTATAGATTTATATATTTATGGATTCTGGAGATTTTAATGAGTTCATGTAATTTTAAAGATTTTAACAAGAAAATTTAACTGCGTTTGTAGAAAGACATTATTTGACACACACACACTCCTTTATTCAGCCTCCTATCACCTTTATGTCTGAAAAAGTGAGCATGACAGTGGTTTAACTATTGAGAAAACTGAGATGAAGGGATTGAATGCCATCTAACATGGTGCAGACATTTAAATTTAATTTAGCTAAAGTTAAAAATTTGGCCCAACAGCCACACTTTGCATGTGGCAACAAGGGATTGTCATGCCCTAATTCTAGTTTAGCCACAAGGGGAACTCACTATTTGTTTAAAGAAAAAGCTGCAAGAGATCTGTCAAACTGTGAGTCTCTGAGGGTTGTTTGCTGTGCACTGTATTGCGCTACAGTACAATGTACATAAAGTTAGTTCAAAGCTGATATCTGACAGATGGATCTGAAAACATCCCTTTATCCAAATACTAAAAATGAGCACAACTATTAAGTTAAACATTGTAACTGGTTGCTGTTTTTTTCCTTTTCATTCTTAATGTGTTGCACCTGTAGAAAGTATAGACATATTTACAATAGTTTGTGTTCATGGTGAAAGACAGAGGAAGACTTATGTGGGTTTGTGTGAGTGGTGTATCAACATCTAAAAGTAACTGTAACCAAATAGCCTGTAACTCTACACCTCAAAGCAATTACAGAAACCAGTCCTGGCAGTGGCTTTCATTAACAAGCATAGAGGAAGTAACATCCTGGCCTAATAATCTGACTGAAGTGCCATTTTGCTTCATGTCATTCATTCTGTTTGAATTGTCAAATCAAAAGAAGTGATGATTCAGAGGTCTGAAAATCTTACTTTAACTCAGTGAACTTGGATAATTTCTATGGACCAAATCAGTTTTCTCCACAAAAAAAGAAAACAAAAACTCATAGAACACCGTATCTCAGTTTTGAAAATGCAAGCAGGCAGACAATCTTGTAGAGTCAGCATTAACCTTATTATATCAGTTATCAAATGACATTGAGGAAAATAGAGACAGGATTTGAGCATGCATATCTTATTGTGTGTGAGTGAGCCCTGCACTGAACTCACCGCATCCACACACAGATGCATTTATATGCCATTTATATATATATATATAGCAGTCATGGGAGGCCACGGGTGTGAAAGACTTCACTTCTCCTGATTTCAGTCCACTGAGTTGCCATGGGAACTGACTTGAGGTCAGTGATACGTTTTTTTTTTTAGTGGGATACTGCCAACCGTCACTTACCCTGGAGGCACGGGAGCATTTCAGTACAATGTCTTGTTTAGGGAGCTGTTTCAAGCTGGTTTGTTTGGTGTAATCTGAAGCTGTCTGAAATATATAGAAAGGCAGTGCCAGTAAAATTCCTAATGAAGGCTCATAAGCTAAGACTGTCTGGTGTTTAACAATATTGTGAATATCATATATATGTAATGACCAATTATTGGTGACCAGCTTGTTCATAATGTTATTTCAATTCCACATTCACAAAATTAAATTTGATATGAAATGATTAGTTTATACACTGGTTTGTCAATCAGATCTCAAAATATATAGAGAAACTTCATCACATCCTAACATTATTCACTTCCAAACTGATTACATCAGAACTCACATGCTTTTAAATTTCATGTAAAGTCAAATCCTTTTTCTGGTTTCTTTCTTTTTCATTTTCATTGTGTATGTTTACAGTCCATGTATCTTTTGCTCATTCGACTTTCTTTTCAGGAATGAGTATTGAAAAACTAAAAATGAAAAAAAAACTTAAAATACAAAATATTAAAGGGATGAGCAGAAATTTGATAAATGGTTTGATTTTCTTTTCATATTTAGAATAATAAATAATAAAATCCCTGGCAACAGAAACAAAATAGGACCCCCTTTTTGTCATATTCTGAGACCGGATGTCGTCATCAAGGCAAGAGCGCAATAAAGATCAATTAAAAAATAAAAAAAAATCCTGTTTAATGTCCTGAAACCCGGCCCATTCATTTGTGTCCTTTATAATGGACATTTTCTTCACTTGTATCTTCCTTACGTATTTGGAGTTACCCTATCAAGCCCTATAGTATTCTGTAGAGGACATCCTGGGCTTTCCAGTGATGTGTCATGTGATTGGTTTGCATCCTTGGAACTTTACTTTTTTTCTCTATCAAGATGGCCGCCATACAGTACCAACAACCACATTTTTTGGAAAGAGGAGAGGTAAGTCAAATATCCTTTATCTATTGCTATTTTTACCATGATAATTATATATATTCTTGTTTATTAACATGTCAATAACAATATTTTTACATCTGAAAACAATTTCATTATTTCTGTTTTGAAATAACAGTCATTTAATGAATGTCAACTGTAGTGGACACCAGGACCATTTTAATGTATTTAATGACTGCACATTGTTGTAGGAGAAAGAAGTTGGAGCTGTCAGATGAGGAAAAGGATGAGGATGAGTATCAGCCTGTGAAAGGGGAAGATGGTGATGAAGAAGGAGAGGAAGAAAATTCAGGAGAATCTGATGAGACAGAGTCAGAGCCAGAGCGGGAGCAGGAAAGTCGTCGTGCTCTGCAGTGGGCCACGACTAACTTGTATGTTTTATTTTGTTTCAGACTAATGTATTCAATCTTATTATCATGTAATATTAAATAAATATTGTAAATATTGTAGTATTTGTACTATGTGTTACTGCTGTTAAATATATGCAAGTTGCCTAAAAATGTGCTTATAAGGTTGGTCAATAGTGAGTCATATCACATCCCTGACACTGAAATTACTGCATTAATCCAAATTGATGTGTAAAAAATTAACTGTTACTCCTTTTATTAACTTGAATTTAATTGTGTTTTTTTTCCATCCATCATAATAGATTCACACCTGTCCTACCTGGGCTTCCTGCCTATCAAGATGACCCTAAAATCCGTGAATACTGGAGTCCAATCCAGTACTTTTCATAGTACATCGACGACAAAATCTTTGAAGATCTGGCAGCTTTTACAAATCAGAGACAGCTGCAAACTACAGGAGTGTCACTGAATACTACTGCCCAAGAAATCAAGATGTTCTTCGGCATATCACTACACATGACCTGCCTTGGCTATCCCAGAGTCAAAATGTTTTGGGCTAAAAACAACTAAAGTGAAATGCAGAACTGCTTATGTTCTGTCTTATAGTTCAATGTTCTTTTTTTCCTTGCAAGCAACAAGCAACAGAAGAGTCATACAGAATTTTATTTTTTGATCAAATTAAATGTGTTTTTGGGTTAATATCACTCTAAAGACATAATCTGCTCATTTTTGTATTTTCTAAACTCAACTCTATTTTCACACGGAAATCGTCTTGTTGTCCTATATACAGTGGACATCTGCAGGCGTTGTCTTTGATAGTCACATATGACGGTCTGTCAGACCATTACGTCAGTCAGTTTTAAACTACTTTCCCCGGCACGGGCAGGATTTTTTTGATTGATCTTTATTGCGTTCTTGCCTTGATGAAGACATCCGGTCTCATAATATGAGAAAATGGATCATTTTTTAATTCTGATTGCCAATGATTTTATTTTTTATTATTCTAAATATGAAAAGAAGATCGTACCATTTTTAAATTTTTGTTCAACGCTTTTTGTCCAGGAAAAAAAAAACAGCTTGTATTTCAATTTAATCTTTTGTAGGCTATTTTAAAACGAAACTCAAACGAGCACTCATTTTTTGTTTTTTCATACTCATTCCTGAAAAGAAAATGAAATAACCAAGCTGTAGTGAGTCAGTGTTAAAATGCACCACTATCCACTTGATGTCCTTTCTGTTTAAATCAGTAATGCAATGTTCACATATGAATTGAGTTAGCTGGAGACACTTCTGAAATGTTCCTTCTTAATACATTTATAAATGTATAGATTATAGATTATTTTAAATTACTTCTTTTTCTTCTACTTTCTAAACTTACCATATCTTTCATGTTTATTTGTTATTAACTTCTGAAAATAATGTGGTAGACAAATAATAGAAAGTTCAGTTTCTATAACATACCTTTGTGGAGGTTTGACATGCTGTTGCCACACAAATATTCCTAAACAAAATTGAGATCAATTTTACGGATGGACAAGTACAAGTACCCAGTATAGTGTCACAGTTATAGAGGTTGCTTCAGAGGAGTGGTGAGTGAATGTCCTAAGAGGATCAGTAGGGTGCTAGCTAGCACAGCCAGGGAGCTGTCATGACCAAAGGAGAACTCCTGTCTTGCTCAATTGGCAATTGAGCCCCCAGAGATATGGAGAGATATTTGGATTTAAATACAGATGCAGTCTTACAGTAGCCTAAGGGTACCAATACAACACCAAAGTGCTCCTTTTTCAATGCACTTGCTTAAAAAAAAATAGCAGCAGCAGCAAGGTCAACGCTTTATCTACTGCTTGAGGGAAAACATCAAATACACACATGAAACGTTTTCAGATAGTATATATTCAGCCTTCAGGCTACAGAAACATCTAGAGGTCTTGAACAAATTCAACACAGTGGGTCTTTCTGATTAGTCAGTCTTCACCCTGTGATGCAAAAGATGCATGCTGGGTAAACCACCTGGTATCTGAAGGTGTTTTACCATGTCTGCATACATGATTACAACTATACATAATCTCTTATTCAAATCAACAGTTTACAAACAATATAAGCGCTTTAGATGCAGTAAATTTCCAGATAACTGAGTGAGGGAAAAGTTGGTTAGTTCTACTTTGTAGCTTCTCACATTTACACCTTAGTATGATCTTTTATCAAACGTTTGCCTGCAGGTCTGTGATGAAATGGGGTCCCAGAGGTTCAACTGCAGCAGCTTTATAGGTTCAAGCTAGACATAACACTCATCACTGATGCCTTATTTTGGAGTGAATGCAGTGTGGAAAAACTAGATATCTTTTTCCTCTTGATATCAAAGTTTTTTCTGGTATTAAAGCATATATATTTTACACTATCTTGGACCATTAAAATTGTTTTTAATTTTCTGATCTTTTCTGAACATGCAGAAAGAAACACATTTTGACAGAATTAATTTAGAAGATTTTGGCTAGATAATATTGAACAGGTCAATGGGAGGATTTTCTGGCTATCTAACATTCTTCATATACTACATGGTCATACAGGCTGGGAAAATCTGTTAAGCATCACCCATATAGCAAGCAACTCACTCCTAAAGTTTTTTAGCTGGAACCATAGACTGTATATATAATGGACGTAACATCCGTGACGTCACCCATTGGTTTGGGGACTGCTGCTCGGAAGCCAATAGTTTCGGATCTGGGCAGCGCCATCTTGAAAATTTCCGATGCATGCCGGGAAAAATAAAAACACAGATTCTACTTATGTGGGCATCAGGAGGGGCATGAGGCGCCCTCCTGAACCTGTGAACCAATCAACCTGTCAATCACGATGTAGCCACGCCCTAATGCATACCCTGCTTTATAAAATCAGGGAGGCCAAAATTTCACAAATGAACATCATACTGCATTGAAGAAGGCTTTAAACTAGCGATTGAGACCATAAACACATTTTGAAAACGTTTACTGAGTTTAGAAATCAAGTGAGAAGTTGGTGAATTCTCCATTGACTTGTATAGAGACGGAAGTCCTTTTGACACCAAAACGGTCGCCCCCTGGTGGCCCTTTGATATAATGCAGTTTTAAGTAACTTCCGCGTTGGCATCATTTCTTTTTGGATAGGGATTTACTGAACATTCACTCTCCATACCACTGGAACAGTAGTACAGTACCATAGTGCCCTGCTAACAGACATCTCCTCCGCTTTGCCTCAGTCAGGACCATGCAGAAAGCGACATGATGCCTCCACCACCCTCTGTTTCCACTGAGACTGTCCCAGCAGCTTTGCAGATTGGAGTATTATAGAGTCCAGCAGTCTATGGAACTTTTTGTTATACATTTATGCTAATACCAACATGTGAATAGCTACATGTATTGTTAAACTTTTTTATTGCAGCATTTATGACAAAGGTCACAGGTCACACAGTGTGGTCAAACTGTGAGAAGAATGTTCAGTGAGACTGTAATTGCCCTGGAGTTGGAGGTGACAACTTTGTGACATGTTAAAGTGATTGCTCTGTCAGCCAGACATTTTTCCAATACACCTTACACACTGTAATGTGTGTCACTCTGAGCATGTTTGCACATGTGTTCATGTGTGAGTGCCCACTTGATAAACCCACGTATAATGGAGAGAACATGAAGTGAATGTGAGGGGGCTTAATTTAAGCACTCAGCACAAAGAGGCATAAAGTCAATGGCGGCATTAAGAGCAATCAATAATGTGCAGTACAGACTGATGGTTAACGTTTTGGTGGTAATTAGATGATACGACTAAGAGGCTTATGGTGGCTAACCACACTGACATTTCATTGGACATCCATTCAGATGGAACATCAATAGCTGGATTGAAACACCTATATCTTAGCCCTCTCACCCGAATCAATAACACATCCATAACTTCTGTTTTCCTGCGATGAGACATCATTTTTGTGAGCAGGTCATTGGAGATTTTATGAGCTGTATTTTCACTCATGACGTGAAGAGATCTCTAAGTCGCTGGCTAACCAGAGATCTTACAATCTTTGGTAGAGTTATTTTATCAAAAGCAGAAGGTATCTCTAAATTAATTTATCCATGTCACTCCCTGTATGTCTCTTCAAAAAATATAAAAAAAGCCAATTCTATTATTTTTCAGTTCTTATGGAAAAATAAAACCCATTATATTAAAAGATCACAGTAAGTTAAATAATATGAGAATGGGGGTATTAAAGCTTTAGAATTTCATTCAATGGTTGGAACTCTAAAGATTAAATGGCTGAAAACATATTTCTCACAGCCAGAGTCCATGTGGTTTCATATTCTGATAACCTTGTTTAAAAAAAATAGGAGGGCTTGAATTTCTACTAAAGTGTGATTTTGAGGTACACAAGGTTCCTAGTAAGCTATCTAATTATCACAAGCAGATTCTTCAGTACTGGAAAATGATATTTACTCATAATTTCTCCCCTCATGGATCTATTCTATGGAATAACAGAGTGATCATAGTAAACAGGAAATCAATATTCAGAAGAGATTGGTATGAGAAAGGCATTGTGTTTGTAAAGGATATAATGGACTCTGATGGAGTTATTTTGGACTACAGGGCTTGGTTAGAAAAATATGAATTAAATTGTACTCAAAGAGAGTATAATAGGATTTGTAAAGCAATCCCCTTACCACTGATTCAATTAATCCAGAATACTTTATTATATTTTAATGTTGAAGCAGTACTACCAACATTGATGATAAATGATTGTAACTTAAAAGATAATACATTTAATAACAAATTGATTAGTGCTGCTTTGAAATCTATAGTATTGTATGATTATAACAGAGGATTTAAAGCACAAGTGACTGATAAGGTAACTGTGTCTATGATGGAAAAAGCACTCTCTAAATATATTAAATGGCCTATCTCCCCTAAGATTAAAGAAACTCATTTTAAGATACTCTATAAAGTTTATCCAGTTGCTGAATTTTTAAGAAAAAGATTTAAATTTGAAGTTGACCTGTGTACCTTTTGTAATGCAGCAGATGAAACATTAGAACATATGATTTTCTCATGCCCTGTGTCCAAAAAATGTTGGTTAGAAATAAGAAATTGGTTATTACTTAGAATAAATGACATCCCGGCTTTTGATATTTCTCACATATTCTTTTACATAGATAATTTAAAGTCTAATATCTCTGATATGATAAATATGATTGTTCTAATGGGTTAATATCATATTCATTGTAATAAGTGGAGAAATAGCAAACCCTCTTTTGACTGGTTTATAAATGATTTCAAATTGTTTTTCCTGTCCCTTAAAAAATTGTACTCCAGCAGCAAAATTGCTGGAAAGATCTGTGGAGATATATCTTGTTTCTTGCTTATTTGATTCATGCCTAAGACTTTGCTCCTCCCTAAGTTCTTTGTTATTTTAATTGTATGCCTGGTAATCTACAAAATGACTTTCTACTTGCACCTTAGAACTAAATGTCTGAATTCACTTTACACAGTCTTTAAAAGGTGAAATGTTCTTGTAAACAAAAGTTATATTTACATTCACTTTTACTCTTGGAACCTTCAGGTACAGGAAGAAATCCACTGCAGTGGGAATCCATAAAGCTTGTATTTTCAAAAATTAGGTTCATATTTTCTAACATAAGGGGGTGTGAGATATTTACTGGACTAGTAGTGGTGATATTGATGAGGATCATTCAGCCACCTGGTGGATTATCATACATCAACGAACAACAGCATATAGAGCTAAATTAACAAATGTTTTAAGACACAATAGTTCTCAAAAACAAGCTAACTAGGTGCTGCATGTCTGGCAAAATGCTGCTCATTCATTCCCCTGCAGCAACAGAGCAGCAGGCAGCAGCATTAATGTATAAGCTTCATTGTGAATGGCAGGATGATATACGAACAGGCTCCACTGTGCCTCTCAGATTCCCTGGGGTAAATTCTGCATAATTAATTAAGCATTAAGCATTGAACCTGCACACAAGACACCTTTGTCTATTGTGGTTGGTTAAACCACAAAGCACACAAAGCAATTTTGCTTTGCTTTCCTTTGCTCTGCACTGCCTTCTCCTTGCTGAATGAATAAATGGTAAAATGGGAAATGGACTGCACTTATGTAATGCCTTTCTAGTCTTTACAATGCCTCAATGACCCCAAACATACAGCTAGAGTTATAAAGAACTACCTTCAGTGACAAGAAGAACAAGGAGTCCTTGCCCCCACAGAGCCCTGTGTGTGGGTAACCCTGATCTCACCAATTCAGCCTGGGATTACATTAAGAGACAGAAGTAACTGAAACAGCATGAATCCACAGAGGAACTGTGGCAAGTTCTCCAAGTTGCTTGAAACAAGTACCTGCCAAATACCTTGAGAAACTGTGTCTAAGGAGAACTGGTGCTGTTTCAAAGCAAAAACATGGTCACACCAAATATTGATTCCTTTTATTTTCTTTTGCACGGTACTGTATGTAGCACAATGGGAATAATGTAATATGCAATGTATGTGTAGTGCAGGTGGTTGAGTTTGAAATGAACAAAGTTAGTAGTCAAAAGTTTGAAGATCAGATTAAGATCCAATAAGCTTTAGTGACATAACAGATCAGAAATCTATAATGCCAAAGCAGTACAGAAGATTATGAGGTTACCATTACTTTGAGAATTAACAGCTTGACGAAATAGAGAGCAAGAATAGAAACATCCAGTGACTGTAGACTACACAACCACCTAAACACACCTCCCACTAATTGATGGGATGAGTTGATCCTGATAATTATGCACATGTATCATGGAATGTAACTTCTGGAATGTAAATATAAATGTATTAACAATGACTATGTAATTGAATACCCACTTAAGTCAAATACCACATTGGTAGTAAGAGATAAGTTAAGAATTAATGGCATTTATTATCAATCAAGAAACAAAGACTTTTGGTGAGAAAAAAAAACAGTGTATTTATAATATGCAGGGCCATTACGATGATAGTTAGAACAAAGCATGAGTGTAGATGCTGTTGGTGGTGAAGACACTCTAGATGATGCAACCATCTTGATTATACTGTATCTAAAGATCATGGTGGAAGACATGGAGGGTTGCATGATACACAGTCTGAAAAAGAATGACTGGATTGCAGATGTGTAAAGATTAATATTCACTGATTGATGAGATTAAATGAGCTTTCACTGAGTTTAACAGTAGAAATGATGGGAATATATGAATTATGATTTGCAAAAAGGTGACTAAATACTATTTTAAAAATCATTGTTAGATGTTTGTTAAAATAAGAAGGTGGGGATATATGCACACAATTAAGACATCAATTTAGATTACACTCTCAAAACATATGGCATTACCAAACTGCTGGCCAGCTGAGCCATTCATTAAACATATTTTATGATGCGCATATGTTGACAGTTCACTATCGTGGAAGGTACAGAACAATCATTTTGATATTTTGTACTTACACTTGTATTCAAGATTTAAAGGTGTACATAGAAATTATGCCATGCTTCAAACCTCTTTGGTTCATAATGATCATATAAATAAACCTCTAATCCCTACAACTGAGAATCTGGTTCATGGTCTGCTGATTTTGATGCATAAAAAAAAAAAAAAAACATAGTTTGAAATGCTTCACTTCCAGTGTACCTGCTCTGCTCAGTAAACATACTTTACTGACATTACTAACAAGAACATGTACAATGCTACAAGTACCAGGGTTGGTACCAAGGCAACAGATAAAATGTTCTTCCTGAGAACACGACAATACTAATGAGGCAGGGAAATGTGTTTGTTCATCACAGAATCCTCCCATATAATACTATTTTTTATTTAAACATTGTCAATAGCATTGTGTTGGGTATGGGTATGAATGTGTATGTGGTCATCGGTATGGGTGAGATGTGCTTGGCTCGTGCATTTGTGTATTAGTGTTATGTGTATATATCTTATATCTTATTTTATTTTTTTATGCTGCATTGGACTGGTCAAACGGAGTTCGTTGTATACTTAATACAAATCTATTCTGTTCTATTCTATTGTCTTTATTTTCATTGTATTGTCGATGTCCTTTTTGGTCTTTCTAAACATAAACAATATAACATCCATTCTAACAATATGTAAAATCAAATCTAGTTGCAGCTCTTAATGCTAATGAGGCTAATGCCAAATAAGGTGCAAAATAGCTGAACACATTCTGCCTGTAATTCAAAGCTCATCTCAAAATCAAAAACTCCATTGAAATCAATAAACAGGTATGTATGTTGGTTATGGTGCAGGTGGGTATATCAGTTTGTCTTTGTGGTTGTCCTTGTTCTTCCCTTGAAGTTGCTTTGACTGGATCAGGTTGGTATTCATTCTTCATGTGTCTTTCTTCCTTTGCTAGTTTTCAGACTCTTTTAAGTCATGGTTAATTTTCGCCCTGCCTTTCTTGCCTTACCTTGTGCAGGTCTCTCTGGATTGAAATTGGTCTTTCGGGTATTTGGACTGAATGTTCAAATGTTCTGTTCTGCTCCTGAGGTAGTGTTCTGTGTATCTTCTGAATCCTCTTATCTATTTGTTCTGACTTTTGAATGCCTTTTGCTCTGTCATTTCTCAGGTGCTGACTTCACTTGACAAAGAGGAGCTTTAACGAGGCAAGGTAGGTCACTCACAGGTAAGAACAGATTGAAATGCAGAGTTCTCGTTTTCAGTTTATCTCCACTCCCTGAATATACAGTGTACACAGGATTTTTTTACTTGATAATTGTTCCTTGACTATGTATATGGCCTTCTCCTAGTACAATCTTAGCTTCCTGGGCCTTCCTGGCTTGCTGAGGTTTCTCACCAGCACCCTGCCTTCTTTCAGCTTTTGGTCATAATTAATCTTGCTTTCAGCACTTGAATACTTGCTGTTCTCATTTGTAATCCCATCAACCTCAAACATTTTTATTGACCACTTTTGTGCAAACTCTTTAGGTATCACTGGGTCTGTTTCATCCATCAGTCCAAATAACAAATTGACTGGCAGGTGTGGCCGTAAAGAAAATAGTAAGGTGAGTAGCTATTGGACTCATACAATTGTACACATGTACAATTTGCGGAAGATGGTCCTTCCAATGCTTCCTTAAGTAAAGACTTTGGAACAGGCTTGCTGTGTGTTCGATGATCTGCTGCTTATCACTTTGTTCTTGTAATACATTTGACTCAAGGTGTGTACTGGGCAAAATAGTTATGTTTTGGCGGGGTGTTAGACCTAACTGCTGTTGTCTCTCAGTCTCCTCGTTTGTTATTCTAATCACGTGTCTGAGAATTGTCTCGTCTTTCACATGGGTGTCAGAGAGAAGGGGTTTTAGTTCCCTGCGGATACCTTTATGTCCGTGTCCCAGTCCACCATATGCATAAAATGTATTGGATTGTAGCTTTGCTGTACTTACTTTGTGGAGGAATTGTTTTGGCATCTTATTATCTTTCTGTTTAGCCACATCAACGACTGAAATAGGTTGGTGCTCTTAAGTTGAACTGTAAAAGTCCTTTGAATTCTGCAACAGCTACATCATCTTTATTCATTGGTATGTCTTTAATATTGCCTGGTTTGATTATCCTGAGCAAAGCCCTGACTGTTTCTCAGTCACTAAAGCCCTCTTGGATTCTTTCATTGAAATGACTGGTAGATTTGGAAATACACTGCATACATTTCTTAGTAAGATCTTCACAGCCTAACAGCATTCTTTGAAGGCACCAACTGAATGACACTGATGTTCTCAACTACTGGAGCAACGTGGTTCATATTTACTTCACCATTGTGATCTCCCTCCTCTAGAATAGACTTTGCCTACCACATGGTTTAAGTGATGTGAAAGAGTTCACCCAATGACAAGGTGAATAGGTTTTTCCAGAATGTCCCACACTACGCTTCCTCATGTACGTCACACAGTCCAGCAACATAACACTGTCTCCACCTCAGTTCACCAGTCTCCGCTCACATCAGTCTCTCTTCTTCCACAGCTTTCATGTATTGCAGCATCAGCTCAGCTCTGGTCCGAGATGTCACTGGATCAGCTCCCAGCCATCAGTAGGCACTAACCCAGATGAACTGACTAGAATCTATTACAGGTACTACAGTTGGTACAAGGCAACAGATAATATTGTTTCCTGAAAATGGGACAAAAATAATGAGGCAGGAAAATGGTAAATGGACTGTACTTAATCAGCGATCAATCTTTTTGAACACTCAAAGCACTTTTACACTACATGTCACATTCACCCATATTCATACACTGATGATGACAGGGCTACCAGGCAGGGTGCCAACCTGCTCATTAGCTGGAGACTAACATTCACACACATTCACTCACCATTATACACGATCGGGAGCAGAATCCTTCCGTTTTACATTATCTTTATTAAAACATTGTCAATAGCTGTGTGTTTTATCCTTATTTTCCATCAATGTATTTTCGATGTCCTGTACAAACTTGAATACTACAACATCATCACATATACTCTGACTTCACATTTGCCAATTATGCCTATAACTTACATATTTGTACTCTTTTAGTTTAATTAGTCTCTGAACTGCATTTTAACTGTATTTGCTGTACAGAAGAATCACTTTCCTCTTTCATATATTATTAATGTACCAATTTAACCCTATTGTATCTAGTTGCCCCACTTAATGATAATTAGGCTAATGCAAAATAACAGTTTAAAATAGCTGAACTCACTAATGGCTGGTTAACCAAAGCTATCATACACTAACCAGCCTCTAAACATTGATGCATCAAAATGAACCTAGTGGTTACACACACATTGTTTATTTTCTGGCATTCACACAAAACTGATTTGAGCATCATTCTAGAAAAATTAA
>NC_084979.1:18669656-18689656 GCF_963691925.1 Scomber scombrus | reverse complement strand
AACCACAGTGAAAAAGATACTGAGAGGAAATGGAGAGAGTGTGTCCTTGGCTGTTGAACGCCAGTCACCTTTTTTCCTTGTGCATGCTCAGACTACCCGCTGGATTGTTCTGCCTATTGTATATATTTAATTTGATTCCACTTGTCATTAGGTGTCTGAATTGAAGCAATTGAATTGAATAGGTGAAAATGGCTCAAACCCGTCTAGGAATATGCCTCCTACTTATAGACAGGCGAAGTGCTGTTTATAATAGAAGAGCGATGTAAGAGGGAGAGAAAATGAGCCGGAGTTTGTGTGAGAAAAGTGGAGAGCACAAAGCCACGCTAAAGTGGGACAAGAACGATGGAATGATCCTGAATAGGGGGAGCGAGGGAAAAGATGTTAATTTGAATGTTATGAAAGCAAGAAAGAAAATGTTGTTTTATGCCAAAAGCTGAAATTGCTTTGAATACTGTGATAACTCAAAGCAAATGTTGATCCGTAAGGGGAGGGGCAGACCCACTGTGCTCAATACAAAGAGGAGAGAAAGTCTTTAGGTCCTGTGATTGCAAAACTATGTTCATAAGGTCAAAGGGGAACAACTGTAAATGTCAAAGGCCATTACCAGACACTCATAGACAGGACACATACAGACCAACACAAACCTGCGCAGTATCACCATGCACACATGGATACACTCGAGCACACAAAAGCCCTTTTATAAGACTGTGATCATTTATTTCAACTGCTTAGCTTGTTTCCAGGCCTAACAAAGCATTTATGAAAAATTAGACTTGTTTAAAAGTTGCTGTGTGTTTGTGTGTCCTAATTGCGTAAAACAAAGCGCTCTCAAAATTAGAATACACACACACACACAGAATCGCATGCATACAAAACTCATGCACAATCACACAGACAGACACGTACACCACACATAGAGAAACACACACTTTAAATTATGAGTGAGTCATTGCGTTACCCAGCAGGGCCTGGGGAGCTGGGGATTTCCACACTGAGAAAAACAGGTGACATCTGCCCAACTCCCGTAGTAATCTACGTACAGTACAGCTGCTCTCTGTGCAGTAAAAGCCGCAATATATAGGACAGGTAAAATGAAATGAACCACTTATGCTGTGTGTGCGAGAGGAAGACAGGGAAGACAGGGTGAAGGCAGTAAGAGGTCACAGAAGTAGTCAAAGGGCACTTGCAACAAACAAAATCACCTCAACAGCTGAGACACACCTGCTAATGTGATTAGCACACACACACACACACACACACACACACACACACACACACACACACACACACACACAAACACACACACACACAGCGCCACAGTCCCCACCCCCAATGATCCATCCTTGTGCTTACCCATACACACAGTTGAGATGGCCACGCATGGCCTGTTTTCACCTTAAATAAAGTTCACAGAGACCGTACACAAATCAATAAACAATGTCCTAGCTTAGCACCAAACATAGCTTGGCCCCTCTTCCTGCCGTATCACTGCTTGGGTTTCAAACACGCCACGCTTCCTCCTTCCTTTCAAGCAACATGCAGAGTTTTTACGCTGTCCTGCTGTCTTATCTGCCTCTCAGTCTGTCTTGTTCTCTAGTGAATATGGAGTGAGATGCCCCGGATGATTTTCGGGCCAAGTAACACCATATTTGGCCGTACTAGCGAGGCCCTGAATAACCACCCTGAACTAAAGCTGCATCAGTCACATAAAACATGTTTGGAGGTGACAGGCCTCAATCTTAGGGCTTGGATCCCACATAAACCTGCTTAATATGCATGATCAATATGATGATTGATTGATTTTTAATATCTTTATGAGAATTCTGGGGATTTTCAGTTAATATTTGTTTTATAGAAATATTTATTTAACAGGTTTGTATGTCTTTACTGATTTATTAATGTCCCTTTTTCAGTTACAAGAAAATTAAAAACAAACAATGACTAACTGACACTTTATCATTACTGGGGACTGTGAGATTATGAGACTTAAAAGTGGGACACAGGCCAGATCTTGATTACAGTACCTGTTTAGTGTCTGTTGAAAGAAAAAAAAAGACGGACTGAATCAAAAGTACATTTTCATTACCTCCACCTCTCTATCACCTGAACTTCCATGCAGTCAGCTGGACGAAGTGCATCTTTCAGTGTTCCTACACTATATATATCCTGTTTGCTTGTATCTGTATACTTTACACCTACATGCCTATTTCCACGAGTCCATCTGTCCAACTGCGGGCCAGCAGAGACACAAAGGCTGGGCATTGATTCCTGTGTCTGTGGTGGGCAGAGAGATCTACAGTGTGGGAATGGCTATCAGGGAGTGTCTGACACAGACCAATATTCATCCCAGACAATATCCTAAAATGGCTAATTATACGGTCCAATTAGCGGGCTAATTGGACAATTATCTAAGAGGACAATCTATTGGCTGGAGAAAATCGATACAGGGAGATAGCGGCAGAGATTGGGATTTATTTTTTATTGCCTCACATGTTTGCCTGCACTGCACACAAGCTCAGAGATGCTCTGTGGGTTACACACTCACAGTGTCAAATCCAGCAGTGTCATTTAGTCTATGAGCCTAAAATGAAACCATAACCCTTTAACTCTTCATTTGGCACATTTCCCTTTCCAACAAGATCTTGATTTGTGGAGATGTTGAATTGGAATTTGAGTGTTTTGTCCTGTCTGAGAGAGAGAGAGAGAGAGAGAGAGATAGAGATAGAGAGAGAGAGATGACAGCAGAGTTGTAGGAAAGAGTCAGAGCTGCTGTTCCCACAGGACAGACTGAGCGAGTCGGGTCCCACTGCAGATCTTATCTGATCACCGTGTCAACATTATAGACCTTCTCTCCTTCCACTACCCTCCTCTTCTCTCTGTTTACCCTCTGACTCTCACTGCTTGTCTCTATGGCAGATTCACACAAAGGATTCATCTTTCTTCTACCGTTATGTCCCTGACAGAAACACACGGTTAAACACACACACACACACACACACACACACACACACACACACACACACACACACACACACACAAACACACCTACACACACGCCCCTCTTCCATGTGCACAGCACTGGCATCCAGTCAAAGTGGCGCTAAATTGTATTAAAATAGTGCAGTGCTCGTCGCAAATTTACATGCGAATTAGGGAGAGTAGAAGTAATTACTCCGGGCCAGTCACGCTAATTGAATAAGGGTGCAGCCTTTTCTCTCCTCTCTCCTTCTCTCTTCTTTCATTGTATATACACAGTGCTCTGTGCTTCTCTTCAATGTCATTATGCCACTGCTTTGCCCTCTTCAAGGGCCCACATCAAAAGAAAGCCGTGGAGGGTGCTCTGCATATGTTTATGTGCATTTCTAGATATTTCTTCTCAAACGTTGTTTTTCTTCTGTGTATGAAGCGATTATGTGAATATGATGGCCTATTGTACTCTATGTGAAATCACCAGCATGTATTTGTGTTCCTTAGCCATATGGGAAATCAGATGGATACATCTATGCACATTAAGATGAAGATGTGCTGTTTGGTGAGTACTGTCATTATCTTCAGGTCCCATGGGACACAAATCAGACACAGAGTGAAAAATACAAGTAGATAGACAGACATGACCACAGCTCGCTCAAATAGCCTGAGGTTGTGTTTGAAGTAGGCCTCGGCAATAACACGTTGCTTTTGAGGTGTGGTGTATTCATGAGTAACTGTCACGGTGACACACAGACTTTTCCCATTGGAGCATTTGCATGGCTGATTCCCAGGTCTGCTTTATTCTGATGTGGTTGTGAGAATTAGAAAACTGGTACTGGCATTAACAGATCCCTGCGTTACACCTGCAATGGCTCGACGCTGGTTAGTGCTTAGCGGTGGAAAGAAAAAAAAAAGATTCACCTTGTTATTTATATTTCAAAACATTCTGCAAGGGGAGACATAAATCTTATTTTCTCTCTGTAGGTCTGTGTGTCAGCCATGCGGTGTGAAGGGGAAAGGCTGGCTGCTCTCAGGAATATCAACCTGTGGCTGTCAGCCTTATCAGATCTAACCCACTCAGGGAGAACTAAACACACTCTCTCTCAGAGAATCTCTTTCTCACACACACTCAAGAAGGCCTACGCAAAAACACACACACACACACACACACACACACACACACACACACACACTTTATACAGTATATGTGTATATGTGTGTATGTATATATATATATATATATATATATATATATATATATATATATATATATATATATATATATATATATATATATATATATATATATATATAAAAGAAAAACAGAAATTAATCATTGTTGTGCTTTTTTTTCCACCTTCAAATGCAGAATGAGTGTTCTTACTCTCATTTAAAACTAAATAATGTATATATATATATATATGTATGTATGTATGTATGTATGTATGTATGTATGTATGTATATACATACAAACAAGTGAATGTTCATATATAAACACTTTCATAAGTCCAGAATAAACACATGAGACAATATTAACAAGACTTACACTAAAATGTTTGGATTTTCTTTTCTTCACTTCATTCAGTGTAAAACAATTTTTGTTTTTATCAAGACCAGAAGATGCTTGTTTTATCCAAAACCACTGTAGCTTTTCATGTGTCTAAATCTGTTATAACAGGCAGGAGTCACACAAGAAGTTTTACATTAAAATGTTGGAAAACAGGTTAAGAATTCTAAAATGAGACTTGTATCAATAAGCCTATCAATTCAATGAATGTCAATAACAAGCTCAGAATAACATCCTCAAATTTCTTCTTTTGGCCCGAACAATAGTCCATAACTAAAAAATATTTAGTTTACTATCATAGAAGACTAAATAAATCAGAAAATTGAGACACTGGAATCAGAGAATTTGGAATAGGTTTCTTTAAAAAATGACTCAAAATGATTTATCAATTATCAAAATAGCTGGCAATTAGTTTCTTGTTAATGGACAAATCTATAAATTGATTCATCGTTGCAGCTATAAATCACACACAACCCATTTGAATCTTTCATGATATTGCAAACGTAATAAAACAAATAAGAAACCTGACCTGAGAGTAGTCTGAGCTGATCTACAATCAAGTCAAGTTGCACAAGTTGCTCATTTCTTTTGATTTTAAACTGATTCAGAATAAAAAGAAAATGCAATTCATCATTTATCTTCCACCTATTTCCTTGAGTGCTAGGTCATGTTCATCTGTGAGTGTCAGTGTGTCGGTATGTGTGTGCGTGTGTCTTCCCTGGTGGCTATATTATGAGTGAAAATACCTGCTGACGCACAACAGCCAGACTCAGAGGTCAAACACTTTGGTGCTTGCTTTCATTGATTCATAGCCCCAGGTACAGTAGAGAGCACACACTGTGTCCAAGTGTGTGTGTGTGTGTGTGTGTGTGTGTGTGTGTGTGTGTGTGTGTGTGTGTGTGTGTGTGTGTGTGTGTGTGTGTGTGTGTGTGTGTGTGTGTGTGTGTGTGTGTGTGTGTGTGTGCAATAGAGACAGCAATATAGATGGAAAGTCAGACAGAAAGCATGCGTGTGTGTCTACATCCATGTGTCTGTGTGTGTTAGGTTGTCTGTCTGCACCCGGCGCTATTGCCCCAAACAGAGCTTCAGGCCAGCCTGTGTTTCCTGGCTAAGGGCACAGTCACTGTGGTCGGGTGTTAACAGGAGGGATACAGAGTGAAAGAACAAAAGATTTGCCTGGAGCAATAATGAAATGCCTTTGAGAAACAGGGGAAAATCTTCATGGGGGTAAGGAGGGATGAGGGAGTGTGAGAAAGAAACGGCAGGATGAGGGAGTCAGCAAAGGGGACATACAGCAGTGCAAAGGTATCTTTAAAACAAGGAGGGGTTTGTCTCTCCGCTTCTCTCTCTCTCTCTCTCTCTCTCTCACACACACACACCAGAAAAAAGGGGAAGATGTGTCACGAATGTGCTTTACAGTAAACAGAATCCACAGAGCTCCCCTATCTAACTAATCCTCTCAGTTTCTGTCAAACAAACAGAGGAGAAGAGCGTGAGTAAGCTAGAGATAAAGAGATGAAAGGAGGAAAAAAAACAGAGGTGAACGACAGAGGGAGCAGTTAAGGATACAGGAGTGATGAATTGTGTTTAGACTGTGTCCCCATCATTCATGATTACAGCAACTGGTCGCGAGACACCGACGTGGGTCTGAGGGATTTACGGGACACATGTGTATGTTTATGTTTGTGGTTTTATAGCATCAAAACCTCTTTGTTTAGGAAGCACCTCCTCTGTCCACATCGTTAGTCCAAGATGATCCAGCTATTCAAAGAGCTATTCTGGAGTGTGTATATGTTGTTGCAGCTCTTTCCCATTCAAAACACAAAAGGGCTTATTCTCTGCTGTAGTGATTCTACATGTTGCAGGACTTTTGACCACTCAAGACACACATGCATGCAGCCAGTGTCCAAACATCCTACTGTAGTACTAAAAAAACTGTGATATCTGCATATATCCTCATGCCCTTGAATAGAAAACCACAAACAAAAATATTAGCCTGGTACATAATATTTACATTCCTTATTTCCTTTTCAGGGGCATATGAGATTCCTCCTTTGTTCATATGCCATCTATCTGTTTAGAATAAAGCCAGATATTTTTCGCTGAAATGTAAAAGTAAACACTGCTGTGGAAGTCCCTCCATTTCCTGCTGACTTCCTGTCATGGGGATTTATTCACACAAACACACACACACACACACACACACACACACACACACACACACACACACACACACACACACACACACACACACAGAGAGAGTACAGGGAGGGAGTGCTCTCTATTTCCCAGCAAAGCTATGCCTGTCAGCACTAGTTTTTCTACACTGACCTGTCATAACCACTACACAAACAGGTGGATCAGGGGTGAAGTGGAAGTCAAAAGAAATAAGTCAAAATATTTAACTCCAAAACTGCCTCAAGTCTTCTATGAAGCAACGAGGGCCCAATTCAAGTATATGCAGTCAAATTTGCTTCTAGGAAAATAAAGACTGAACATGCTTACGGTTAATTTAGCATCAAGCCTCAAGTAGATCTCACATCTTTTACTCATTAAAGAAATCCCCTCAGACGTTTGCCAGCATTTAGATTAATCACAGGTCCTCACATAATTTGTAAGAGTTATCATCTGCTGAACAATAAATCTCCAGTAAAATGAGTTCATTCTTATATTGCTGCTGTGGTTAAGGACTACATACTGTGACAACTGAGCACGTAATGTGACATTCCTAAACGTAAAGCTAGCAGATATGCAAGCATATGATAAAAAAACAGTTACTGGCACTGTGTCACTGTTAAACAAACCCGCAACTACATACCTACTTTATGAGCAGCATAGTAGTGGTCCACTCTTGACACTATTTCCTAATTCACAGTATTCTATGGTGAGCCTGTAGCCTACAACTGAAAGTTAAAAAAAGAAACATATCGCACTTTTTGCCTGATTATCTCCTCTGATTTGCAGTTCTATTCATACTGAATGTCTAGCACTGGAAAAACGATTGAACATAATAATAATAAACACAAAGGTATTTCTGAAAACAGCAGGAGAGGTAGCTGTGTGATATGCATTGAATTATGACTGGATCAGAGTGAGTATGAAATATTCATCTGTGGTCTCCTGCAGGGACGGCATTCCGTTAAAAAGACATTGATTTGACAAGCCAAACAAACGCTGATGGGGCCTGATAATCAATGGCGGCATTGATGACAGCGTGTGGTGGCCCTGGGCTCCGAGCGATTGGATGGGCTCACACTGAATAATGAATGAGGAGATTCCTGATTGATCAGTGAGGTTGTCTCTCTTCACACTCAGCTGGCATTTCAATGGGGCCTCCAGCACCGGAGACAACAGAGCTGGTCGCATCACTGCTTCCCAACAAGATAAAGGACGGATGGATTAAATCATGTGAGTCGATACAGTCCATTTATGATGATTTATGAAAAAAGTGTTTTTTGAACACGTGAATGAGAACACAGTGACAAATACTGTACAAATGTTTGCATTAAGACATAAGAAACATGAACTACAAGCACGAATGGGACAGATAAGAAAACCTTAAGTGCCCTCAGTAAGTTTGTCCTTGATAAGTACTGTTTGTGTTTGTCTTGCGCTGGACTGTTTGTCTGCATGTGTCACAGCTACCCAAGGGTGCGTGCACACATACAGGCATAAAAACCCACGCACACAGGTGACAGCAGAGGTAGGGTGCGTTGCGTTTTGTCATTTGCCTGGCTTCCCCACACCAGTGCTGAATGTCAACTCTCGTATTCTTTTGTACTTGGAGGAGGTGGAGAATGATGAGGGGAACAAAAACACCACAACAAAAAAGGTCCCTGACAATGCTGCTATCTTCGCAGCATCTACTGTTGCTGTCTCCTTCTCTTCACCCTCATCTTCCTCTCTCTCTCTGTCTCTCTCTCTCTCTCCCTCCCTCCCGTTGTGCTCCTCCCCCCTTACACACACACATACATTTGCACTCCTTCATAGAATATCACTTAGCTCTGCCCTTGAATCCTCCTCCGTAAGTGCACACACTAAGTCGCACTCTGAAAAGACTTGAAGAAAGTGGGTGGGATGTCGCCGCAGTAATGACGCAGGCTGACTGGAGCTCATTGTTGTCTCAAGGTAATGGCAGCGAGTTTCATGGCATCAATGTTGCATTTTTTTGTGTTACTGTTAGTTGGGGTAATGCAGACACACTAACGCCACCACACACTTGATACTGTCCGCCTCTAACTTGTCCCTTTATTATTTGCTGTGCATAATTGTCAGCTGCTCTGGTGTTCCATCTTTCTCTGAACTCTGAGTTTCTCTCCCAGTGTGAGTATTTATTTCTATGATGAGGATGATTATGCAAATGAGAGAAAATTACATCGATCTGTCTAACCAATAAGAAGCCCCTCAATGGTTTGGCCTCAACTAATTAGCCAATTCATCTCTTTTTTCCCCCTACCACATACAGTAAATGCAACCTATCATCCACTTTCATTATTTATCTTCCCTTTCCATTTCTATCCTGTCTTGAAATATGTCTATACCTGTCACACATTCTTCTTCCTTCTCCAATGTTTATTTCTTTGTCTTATTCTTTTCGTCAACATATTCTTCATATACTCCTCACCTGCTCATCTTTACTCCCTCCCTTTGCTCTCCTCTACAGCATCACTGCATATAAATGCAGGTACAGAGAGATATTGATCCACAAAGGAGAATCTTAAGAGGAGAATGACTGAATCTCTGCTCTACACCTAACCAGGGCCAAGGGACTGTTAAAAAATGTCTGTGAAATTCACAGTAATCTACTTTGTCTCATCACAGTTCATTACTGTGCATATTTTTACAGTGTAGTACTGTGTGTTAGGGGTAAAAACACAATAATGAACATGGCACTGTAGAAATTACAGTACTCAGCACAATGTAGAAAATCACACTAACCATTTTACTACAGTAGGAGATCACAGTGATATTCATAGTACTGCAGAAACCATTGTTACTGTTGAAACTAACAGTAACCATTATACTACTGGAGAAAATTATAGGAATTATATTTCTGCAGAAACCATTATACTACTGTGGAAAATCATAGTTATACTACTACAGAAAACATTAAGTTGCAGAAGAAAATCACAGTTACCATTATACTACTGTAGAAAGTCACAGTGACCATGTGAAAAATCTCAATAATATTCAGGTGTAGGTCTGGTTCTAAATTTGGTAGGGACATTTTTAGACAAATTGTCACAATTGTGTGTGTTCTTATGCTCTCTCTCTCTCTCTCTCTCTCTCTCTCTCTCTCTCTCTCTCTCTCTCTCTCTCTCTCCCTCTCTCTCTTTCACACACACACACACACACACACACACACACACACACACACACACACACACACACACACACACACACACACACACACACACACACACCTGAATTGTTTCATGATATTTTCTCAAATTACTACTTAACCATAAATCTGAGACCAACATTAACTTTAAAAAATGACAAATGAAAAAATGTAATAGACTGCCACAATAAATATTACAAATAAAATAAATGTCCAGAAACGTGTAATGTGCTGCTCTGTAGGTACCTTCTGTAAGGTTTTCAAACCTCACCTGAGATTATGTCGTTTTAGTTTGTGGATTTGGGCGACACAATTCAAGAGTTTCATGACAGAGCCACAGTGATGCTCAAACCTATCTGTAAATTATCTCAAAAACTTCTATTTGTATTGTTTTTCATTGAACTCCTCAACTTAAAGCTAGATATTTCATTATAACATCAGAGCTCACCTGTCTGTGCGTCTCTGTGCTCCTCAGGCTGCTGACAGGATTGTCAGCTGACAGGATTGTCATAATAAAGCGTGTCGGCTGCAGCGGTCAATTTAAGGAGAGCTAAACTAAATAAATAAACAAATAACCTAAATAATAAATGTAATCCATAAAATCGGAGATTAAATCAAGTAAAAGGAATCAACCCTGGAGATGTTCAAAGTAAACGCACCATATTTTACGTAGACGCACTGAGCCGCTGCTGGGATTTAATTAAGTCAGACTTTTATGTGTGTTTGTGGTCTTTTTGTGTGCATGACATCGCTGAGTTAACCTCTCCAACCAAACACTGCTTAAAATTGTTTACATGCCCACCAGCATAGCTAACTCTTAGCATTAGAAGATTACCAACACTAGCAATGCTAACTGTTATAGCCAACAAATTGCTTTTGTATGCTAATATTACCCTTTTATTATTATCAGCAACTCATTTGGATATTTGCTTATCGTAGTCTGTGTGACATTTATGCTAGTAGTGAGTTAACTGGACCCTCTTCAGTCATACATGTAAAGAATAGGGTTATATTGACATGCATTTTTGATTTATTAAGCTCTAGTGTGGTCTTTGTGTTCACAAATGCATACTGTTATATTACCAGCAATGTGTTTGTGCATGCAGACTATGAATTAAAGAAATGTTCTAAATAATATAATAAATGCCATGTGTCTAACTTGGAAACAGCCAGAGGGAAACTAGCAGCTGGTAAGTAAAGAGTTGAGTCCATTATTTAAAAAGTGACACATTAACGGTGGTTTTGGCTTTGGCACATTTGATTTAAAATGAAACAATGAATGAAATGAAAGTGCTGACTTGGTTTTAAGTGGTTTGAGTGGTCATATGACCTCTGTCTTCTTCAAGATAAATACTCTTGTTGAAATGTTCAAATGCTTTTTCATGCTGACGGGATACGCACTTCAGTGGCTCACATAACATCACTTTAGTATCTTGTGTTGCCTCACACTGAAACATTAGAATATAAATTGATCACCTACAGTTCTTTTATAAAAGGCCTTAATGTGTTACGGTTGATTCAGTTAAATTCAAAATTACAATTAATTATTTGTGTACTTACTGCAAATATATTGCATGACTCATATTATTTCTAGTACTTGTAACTCTCTATACTTATTTCAGACATTTAGCATTTAATATGTTTTTAACAATGGCAGTAGTGGGCACAATACACAAGTAAAATTGATAAATTGTATTTTTGCATTTTTTTAGTGAAAGTATTTGACCATGGACATAGTGTACACCAAAACTGATTAATATAAATCCAACAAAACAATACCACAATGATGTATGATGAAGAATGCATTTTATGGGACCAGAATAAGCTGCTGTACATGTTTCATGTGTGCACTATACAAAGATTAACCATCTCTTCTAATCATCTAGTAAATTAAAAGATCAATCAATGTATTCTTACACATTACAGCATTCAAAATATGTATTTAATGCACTCATGATTCAAAGCATCTTGGATTTCTTACTTCTTGTTTACAGTTGTTTGTACTGATATCACATATCTTGTCAGACTTTGCTAAGATATCTTGCATTAAACTGGTTGGTGCCTCTCTGAATCGCTTCATTCTTTCTTACAGAAAGCCAGGCTGTGGATGTTACTGTTTAATATAAATTCTAAAGTAATTTATTATTATTTTTTCAATAACTATAAAGACCCAGCACAATGTTTGTCTTAGTCCTTTGCACTGAAAAGAAAACTATGTGAAAGTGAATCCTGGTAGGTACAATAAGGGACTCAGAAAGCAGACATGTGACACCCCAATAAAAGCATCCAAGGTGAGCAACACTCCATCCACAGATGTTTTCCCTGTTGTCTCAAACGTACTCTACTTTGTTCCTCTGGAATCTGTTACAAAAGAAATTGTGTGTATGGATGGTGTATACATCCACATATGAACAGTGGAGTTTTAGTTTTTACTTGTAACTATAGTTCTCCAATTTAAGTGGCCCAAATATCATTTGACCAATTTAAACAAACTTTAGTCATATGTAATATTTGCTAAACTGTTTTCATTTGATTGTCTGAAGTCTGTGAACCCAGAGGACACTTATATATCCCCTGGTGATTCTATATCAGACCTGAACTGCAAACTGGACCTTTGCCTTTGGTCTGATTTTTGGCGTGACACACCTGCTCAGCTGGACTGAGGTCAGGTGAATGACAATGCCAGTCGAGAACATCCCACTGCTGGGTCATAAAAATCTCCCTGGCTGCATTTGCTGTATATTTTGGATCCTCCTCCTCCTGCATTGTCAAAAAATTGGCAGACTATGTAAAAAAGGGGGCTTCAGTTGCTTCACTGTTCATCCAGTATGGATGTGAACACAATACAACTACTTAAAACCAAGTCAGCACTTTCATTTCAGTCATTGTTTCATTTCATGTCAAATGTGCCGGAACCAAAACAACCCATATGAGTCACTATCTAAATGATGGACTATTTTCGCTACTTACAGCTACTAGTTTCCCTCTGGTTGTTTCCAGGTTATCCTGGTGCAGTCATAGGGTGAGTTCATTCATCAGCCTACCAATGCTTTGCATCAGCTAATGGGGATCCTAATAAAGTATATAAAGTATATATATGGTGGATCCACACCTGTCAAATAGGAAGACATTACATTTATATATATTTATAACATTTCCTTACTTTTGAGTCTGTATGCATCAGTAGCAAAATAACGTTACACATTTGTGAACACAAAGACCATACTAGAGCTTAATAAATCAAAATGCATGTCAAAACACCCTTAATCCTTATATGCATGACTGAAGAAGGTCCAGTTAATTCACCTCTACCATAAATGTAAACATTTCTCATAAATATAAAAAGCAAATATCAAAAACGAGTTCCAAAACAGCTGATAAGAAATTAGTAACCTTATCATAGAACAGCAATTTGTCAGCTACAAACCAATTATCATTATCTTTTTTGCAGTTAGCTGGTGTACAGGTTAACAATTTAATGTTCGGTTGGAGAAGTTAACTCAATAAAGTCATGCACATAACAAGACCACAAACACACATAAATGTGACTTAAATCTCTGCGGCAGCTCAATGCGTCACATGGTGTGTTCATTCTGAAAATCCCCGAGGCTGGTTCCAGTACCACTGCTTCCTTTTACATGGTTTCATCTCCAAAGAATGTCACAGAAGTTATGAATTATGTTCATTATTGAGGCTATTTGTTTATTTATTTAGTATAGGTCTCTTTAAATTGACCGCTGCAGCCAACACATTTCAAAACGCACAATTGTTACATGTAAAGCACAAACCTGGAATATTCATAACTCTGCACGGGAAGATATAGAAGACCACGACTCCTCAAGAGCTTGAAAGTTAAATTATTTCAAATGATCTGCTCAAGCGTGTTGTGCTAACATTATTTGGTAGTGATCTGTTAACTAAAAGAGATCAATAGTTAGTCTGACTGTATTTTGTTAAACTGAAACAGCTTCATGTTAAAAATCTAACTTGTCAACAAGCCGTAACGTTATAGATGTTAGCTTTGTATCTTCTGCATTCAAAGGCCACGTGATAGCACTTTAAATTGTGTTTAGCCTGTGAGTAACTCTCCGATGTTTATACCAGGTCATTGTGAAAACATCATCCTGTTTTTTTCCATCTCTGGAACTTAATAATTAATAACTCAAAAATATTTTTATTTTTATTGAATCTTCTGTATCCACCTAGATGTAGAGGTTGATGCAGTTAAGTTCTGCATGATATATGCATATTAAAAAATAAGTTTCAAAAGTCTGAGATCACTAGTCAACATACTTCTATTTTGCATTTGTTTTGAAAGTAATGCTATATTTATTTTTACAATTGCATCCCATTTCCTTTACATCCTTTTTACTTGCATTTCCCTACAATTTGTTTAGATTGCTATTTAAGGTGTCTTTAAAAGTTTGCTAGCATGGGTAATATAATAATATATAATATAATAAAATCTTGGTAGGTGTAAACTATTCTACAAAAGCTTCTATGTTTGACAGCCTTTATGTATATTTTCTATCATAATTTGGCAACTACAAAGACAATGATGCTAAAAAAAATTGTTTTTTCTATCATCTACAGTAACCGTCATTCAATTTGCTGAAGAACACGAAGCAGCAGAAGAGGATCAAAGTGAAATCACCCGGCTCTTGACTTGCAAGGATCCAAAAGCCTTTTGGCCCAGTAGACTTGTGTTGCAAGGTGAACTGAGGTGGGCTTTTGAACTCTTTACAGTCAAGTACACATGCACATACATACCATTTTTAAGACTTTGGACACCTGCCTACCTGGTGACTTGACATCTCCCTCAGCTGAATATCCATGTTTAGATTAGAATCATGTTTAGATTAGAGTCTTTTGTTTCAAGAAAATTCTAATGATAGGTATATTGTCAAGTTCAGTGATTTTTTTTTTTTTAACTTGCAGTGGACTTTAGAAATGACAAAAGTTTTTAGTTTTTTTTCATGAGGATTTGTTTAATTATGAGGTCAGTTTGAAACAAACTTTTTACATATTGGATTTTTAATATGGTCTTTGTAAGATTTGGAAATGTTTGTAATAGATATGAAAATTTTGTCGACTTTGTGATTTGCAGAAAGTTGCACATTGTGTCTGCTACTTTTATAGCCAATGGGACAAAGTAAAATGCCTTCAAAAATGATAAAATATACAAACACTGACAACTTTTTTATTTACTGTCTTAAGTTGATGCCTTTACAGCCCAAACATTTCCTGCAGTTGCTACTTCACATTAAAAGCTTCTCACTGGTGTACCGCTGTGTGGCTTTTTATTATGAAGTATGAACAGGAAATACAAAACTGACTGCACTATTGGTCATTAAATACTGGTCTACACAGCAACAGCATGTTTTGTGTTGTTTGGATTTGTAAAAGAGGAAACTGGTAGATGAAGAGCAGCAGGCAACAGGCTCTTTTACTACAGTTTGTGTGAACGATCGCACCTCTAATATTTCATGTCATTTATGTACTTATTTTGTTCTGCTCTGCTGTCTGAGAGTGAGACTATTTGGACCGTGCATCACAAATATAATTGTGGCATTTCAGTATTCAGCGTCATTATTTCTGCCATATGGAAGAATGCCATTTGATTTTTGTAAACATGCAATTCCCTGCGCACAATGAAAATAAGTTAATTTGTTTGTTCCTGTTCAACAGTTAACATGAATAATAGTAATCTAATTTACTGCAAAATGTCTGGTGCTTTAATCCAATACACAGGAACAAAAATGACTATTTTACACTGTAACTTCCTTACTGTGATTTTAACTAAAATATGATTAAATTGCTGTTTCATTTTACAGTTACAATACAGCTACTGTAGATATAAACACAGTAAACTTACTGTAATTTATTTTTTACAGTAAGTTACTCAATCAATTTCTGCACGTCAGTTTCTTACAGTGTATTTTTGTCTGCATCCACACTTTTAAAATTACCACCATACAAATTCCTGTTGAAATTTCCTGCAAGTTTATGATGGCAACAAGCTCTGAAGTTTCCTTTCAGCTCTAAAACTGAACTGATTAAAAGTCCATCTCCAGTGTTTCTGGGTGGACTTACTCTCATCACCCTCTCTGTCTCTGCTCTAAAGGTTATTCTCTTCCTTTGCCTTCACATCAGCCTCAAAGAGTTAACACCGTATTGGATGCAGGCCAAACCACAGCTCGACATGTGGGGTTCTCATTGCAAACCATGAGCCTGAGGACAAACCTACAGCCATTGTATACATGTCAGCATCGCCATAGCTGTGTGACTGTGGGACAATGTGGGACAGTGTGTTGCCATGGTCCATCATATGCCCAGCAGTTAACAGCCCCTGGCACAATCCCAGTTTCCTCCTCTCTGCTCCCAGGAACCAGCCTTTTCCCTGGACTATAGCCAACCAAATCCTCCTTCCGTGAACTCCTGAAAAACTAAGCAGTCTATGCTGTAAGAAAGGGAACAAGAGAGCGATGGAGAGTGAGAATAGCTAATACCAATGTTTGTTCCTCTCAATTACAGTTTTAAATGGAAATCAATGTAGCAGAGGGAATGAGCAGAGCCCTTAACGTTGGGGTGATAATCACATTATCACAGACAGGGCTTAAATCAACACCAGACCTTGGCCTCTGGAGGGGGAAGAACAACACAGAAAGAGTCGAGACTATTCAATTCCCCCTCTCTCTCCCTCTCTCTCTCTCTAGTAATCTATCTATCACTCTCATACAACAGTCGTCTCCAGCCTCCAAACCGCTGTCTGGTTGCTGGGATACCACCCATAAGTTTCACCATGGTAACATCTGGAATAAAGGTGGGTGGGCAGGGTGCCAGGACAGGCCTTGAGTTTCACTGTGGCCATAAAACTAACAAAAATAAATCTTGTTCAACTGCTCTTCCCAGCACGGTACAAAACTACACGCGCACACACCCAGTCATGCACATTTCAGGCAATTTAATCTAAGTTAAATGTTTCTCAGCTCCTGTAACAGACAGACAGTGAGATGCTTTTGTTGCTGAGATCTTATTGTAGCCCAAACAGAGCGGAGAACCCCAAACTAAATAAGTATTTTTGTCTGCAGATTCTGTTTGACGGCTGAAGTTACAGCAGCGGGGCTCTATCTTTGTGTAGACACTGGCAGACTGGCATATTCTAGAGGCACAATGAGGCTTTTCCCTCGCCTACGTCTGGTATTTTGGTGACTCGCCATGCATCATAGTGGGAGGAGCGGTGCAGAAAGCTGCTCAGCAGAGCGCTGAGTCCGCCTGCTCCTAAGGGGTCAAAAGTGCATCATGTCAAACAAGTTTTGTCTGTTAAAATGTCAGTACTCATGGTACAACCAGCAGAAATCTAAAATTACAGAAAAAAATACTTCTCATTTCTTCTTGTTTTCATCTTATTTTGATTATGGCAATAATTTGAATATGGAAGAGCAACATTTAATGTCAGAATACTTAATTTATAACAGCTTGCATGAATGAAAAGCTCTCTCAATTGATTAAGTCAGTGTACAGCCATCTGAAGGTGGCAGGTACAGTATGTCTTCCATCTGCACATTGTCAAAACACGATTACGCATGCTAGATCCAGTTACTTTGATTAAATCTTACGCAACTACAGAATTACTATTGCAAAATAGCTTGTGTACATCAAGCTGGTTTGTTCCTGTTTATTTAAAAATATATATATGGAGGACAAACTTTGATCTGACAGAAATGAAACAAAGCAGATGATCCTAATGCGCAGCTAAATGGATTCCTCAAAAGAAATAAATAAATAATGCTGCTTTGTTTACGCCCAAAAGTTAAAAAGCTTTTATTATTGTATTGTATGTTATTGTATTATTGTTGTGCTTGATTAAAGTAAAGACCAAGGTTGGTTCTCAATATTCTTATCCGTTTTGGCAACATTGACAGTGCATCAGACACAAATCTGGTACCAATACATTTCATTGGAGTTCTGAGAGGGCAAAGACACAAATAACTACACAGGGCGTTCTGATTCTCCCCTTGTGAGCAAGTCCCACCCTTTTAAACTCAGGGTTACCAAGCATTGGATAAAAAGCAAATAAATATAAAATGCATCTATGCCCACGAAGGTATAAAGAAAAAAAAAGCGATTGATTTAATGCAGCTCTTGAGCCACATGAAAAGGTAGAATTTTTATATTGCAGCATTTATTCCTTTGATATTGATGATTTAGGTGCACAGATGTTTGTTTTTTAATTTTTTTCCTGTAACAAGTGCAGTGCTGAACCACGACAATCAGTTAAACCCTTTTCTACCTGCTAAACACTGGCATGTACTCTCTCTATCCACTTCTCTCTCTCTCTGTCCCCTAATTAATGTCATCACAATCCCAACCTCCCAATGCCCATGCAGTGTAGCACAATACAACACCCTGATGCTGGAAGGTAGAAAACACACACACACACACACAAACACACACACACACACACACACACACACACACACACACACACACACACACACACACACACACACACACACACACACACACACACACACACACACACACACACACACACACAGGTCCCCCTCTTGTGCACATCCTCTATGCTTGGAGGGTGAAGATATGCAAAGCGTCACTATCATCAAAACAAAAACTGCAGGGGAATATAGGGCAATTGAGTGAATTAAAATGCATCCCCAGAGACATGTCTTTCTTTCTCTTCTCCTTGCTCTCTTCCCCTCATTTCCCCCACTGTTAGAGAGAGCCTTCTCTTTGCAATTCAGTTCAAATTACACCTCCTTGTTCTGGCCAGATGCTGGTCCTAATCATAGTAACATGTACTATAATCTGTGGTTTTGGGATTAGAAAATTGAAAATACAGCTGGCACTTTTTTTACCGACTCTTTGACAAACACTTGAAACAGAGGATGGGGGACTAAAGGAGAGAAAAGAGAACATACTTCAGTCCCAGCTAAATTTTGGTTGTAAATCAGGGTGACATTTCTATCCATATAGATAAAATAAAAGACTGAATGCATGTGCATAAAATCCATTGACATCATCATGACACTGACAAATAAAATGTATTTTTCATAATGACAATTTTTATGATAATATTATGAATATTAGCAATATTACCCCGTCCTTTGTGACATCCAATATCAAGCGGCTAGTGATTTTGTGAATGAAAGCAGGAGTGGCTGAACAATATTGAGCATGTGTGTACTGAAAGAATTGTGGTTGATCATGGTAAATCAATATGGAAAAACTGCTATTGATTATCAACTAAAATGAAAAAATGGCTACAGAATAAGCCTGCAAGGGGAGAGAAAATTCCCTCCACTGGTTCATTACTTGTTCAGCACAGTAAATCTGACTAGGTGACCACACGTTGTCTAAATATGGCAGCAAAGAAGACGTTGTCCATAAAATATGAACTAATAAACAGCCTCCTACATCTTTAACTTAGTGGATGGACAAATGATTGAGAGCCAGACAGCCACAATGGACATAGAGTGAGAGTGATGGACATAACAGGGGATGTATGAAGGATGGTGGGGGAGGAAAGGGACACTAGAGGTGTGTGTCCAGCCGATGTCCAGGTGGATGCTGCTCAATAAATCAATGAAGAGGTCACACAAACAGGTGGTTAAGAGTGTACCTAATGAGAGCTACTCTTCATCCGATCAGCTAGATTAGCACCAGAATGAAAGAACATACACTCCAAGCTTCCTTTCTATTTCCTTACTTGCCACCTAACCACTAAACCAGCTACAGTATGTCCGCCACACAAAACCTTCAGTGAGATCGAGGGAATATTGAATTATTGTGGAATGAATGCGCTAAAATACTCGACAGAGGTTTCAGATGTGTTTTACAGTAGTTGGGTGTGAATGGAGATAGCATTCCCCAAGACACTTGAGTTGTTTTGAAGTAAATCGCTACAGTAAATGTTTTTGTTTGAGATATAATAGTGTCTTGATTCATCTTCACTTAGGAGAAAGCACAGCCAACCACCCGCATGTTCCGCTTTAATCCATACTACTTAATCTTTGTGGAAAAGACTCTGCTTATCGTGTTTCCTGCATGTAAGTATGTTTTTATCTTCTCTTTCTCTCTCCCTCAGACATCCGTGCACA
>NC_084979.1:18662156-18664656 GCF_963691925.1 Scomber scombrus | reverse complement strand
ACCACTCAGCTTGTCAGCAATAGGGGGCTGGAGGTGGGGTGGTCTGGGTGTGGGCAATGTTTGTGTGTCTGCACTTTGGAAACACTTGAGGTGATGGATAACTCACCAGCCACTCCATTTCTCAAAGAAAAATATTTATTATGAGAGTCAATTACTTGGTTTGAATACCAGTTTAAATTTCAGGTATCTTCATACCCAGCAGAAAAAAATGAATCTTTTTCTATGCACCCACTCATAACCAACAATAGCGTGTCCCTATGTTGACTGTAGCAGCCCTGTCCTGATATCGACCCCCTGCTGTTTAATATTCATAAAGTCTATTTCAGCAGCTTCAGTCGCTGTAGTGCTGCGACGCTCCCGCCCTCCTGCTAAATCCATTCTCATTGATCACCATTGGCTTTCCCAAACGCGCATCGATCCCATTCAAACTCACACTCAAGGTCCCCTCAAAACACACACAGCTTCACAATTCACACAAATGAAGCACTTTCCCCTCTAGGCGTTTCATCAGTAAGAGATTATTTTTGATCTTTTTACCATTGTGCAATCACTGTTCTCCCTGAAACCAATAATACTTGATGTCTTCTTTAAAGTCCAGGCATTATACAAGATGTGTCATGATATTAGTTTTACAATCAGAAGTCAGAGATGAAGCAATTTCGACGGTCAGGAGGAAGATCTACTGTTTGTTTTCTCTCATTTTGTTTGGTTATTTCAGGCGTCCTCTCTCATTCCCAAATCACATTTCAGAGTGATGCTTTATGTAAGACTTAACAGCATGAATTATACTCATCTTCCTTACTTAGCTCCAATACATCATGTTTGTGTTGTGCATTGTGGAGTTATGCATGCTTAGTAAGACAACACTATGTTTGTACTGGAGGTTATGACACTGAGCTTTCTCCAGGCAGAGGTAAACTGATTTAAAGCAATGCCTCAAACTGAAGTGAAGTCTGTAGAGAGATCTAGTTTAAACACAGTAACAGATGGTAAAAGAAGAGAGAAATCCATTTTTTTCTTTTTTATGTTCATCTCTTCTAGAGGTGCTTTTACTCAAGTACTGTGTTTAAGTGCAATTTTGAGGTACTTGTACTTTACTTTAGTACTTCCATTTAATTTAATAAATGTTCAATGGTCCAATATTTCACCAAAAATCAAACATTAAAGGAAAAAGTACCAAAAAAATGAAAACCGATTTCCTCTCCTACAGTATCAATCATCACACTACCCCTCTATCTGATGACATTTGGAGGGGCGCAACCCCTAGGTTGGGGGCCACAGGATTAAACTAGCTAATTGTATATAAAGTAGTTAAAACTAGCTCCACTTCCAGCAGCTACAACAGTAATGTGCTGCTCTAACGCTGATGCTTCAGTATTAATACTCTAATGATGTCATATATAATAATATATCAGTCAGAGGGACGAAAATTAGTAAATTTACTGCAATATTTCAACAACATTTTGCTGCTAATACTTATGTACTTTTACTTAAGTCGGTTTTTAATGCAGGACTTTTGCTTGTAATGGGGTATTTTTACATTGCTGTATTGGTATTTTTATTTAAGTAAAGGATATGAGTATTTCCTCCACCACTGATCTCTTCATACTCCCTCTCTCTCTCTTTGGGGAGCCTGTGGCTACTCGTCTGCATGGCTAATCATACCATTGTGTTAATTATCGCTTCACTGCCAGCCCCAAGCATAGTCATAAACAGCATTAAATGCACACACAGAGACACACTCTTTCTGTCTCTCACAGAAGATGCACACATTTATACGTATTGACTGGATCCTCCTTGGTTGTCAACACGTCTCAGATTTATTTTGTCTGGGGGAGAAAAGATCCTTTTGCCAAACTCAAACACACACTTATATCTTACCTATCTGAGCAAGCTTGGTACACCTGACGACGCCAGGATGGTGAAGACATACACATACAGACACACACCACACGCACAGTCACATGCACAGGACACTGGCTGCATTATTCATTCTCCCAAATTGGGAACACCAGTTGTGTGCTCACATACAATAAACAGAGATGAATTCATCAGAAATCTCCCAAGTGCAGAAAATATGAAACATTTAATCATTCCACAGAATAAAAATTCATAAGGAAATGTACAAAATCAATATTTTATGCTACTTACTGTACCTATTCTTTATTACAAACCTATTCAGGAACAAGCATTAAAAATTAAAGCTGGCAGAAAAGACGAGAGGGAGGAAAAACGACGGGTAGAGGGGGAGAGGGAGGAGGAGGGTACTGCAAGGGACCTGAGAGTTCAAAAGCAATACTGTTTCATTCATGTTTAAAGGCACTTTTTTGTTTCTTTAAGAGCCATTGAAGCAGTTTTGAAACAGGCAGAAATGCTTTGATAGATTGAGCGTTCTGAGCAGCCAAGGTGCTGTCAACATAAATAGCAATAAAGAAGTGGGGGAAATGTTTTCAACTGGAGTTTTCAAGGTTATGGCCCATGGCGATGATTTGAAGGCACC
>NC_084979.1:17672081-17732081 GCF_963691925.1 Scomber scombrus | reverse complement strand
GGCGACTTTCTAAGGGGGTTTGGTGGTGGGAGTTGGCATAATAGTAACAAGTTTACTTTTCTTGTTTATTAGACAAAGAACAGTACTATCTCTACAAAATGCAAAGCGGACTGCTTTATTTTCTAATGACTATTTTCAAACCGATGCATATGTACAGTTAATATATATGCCAAATTAAGTATCGACCTTGGAATTTATCTGACAACTTAAATGTTTTTTTCCTATGATTGAGGTTTTTCTTTGCTTTGGTGAATGTATGCAATTATGTAATAGTAGTGCAGGGTATTGCTGGAAGAGATTGCATCTCAACCTTGAAAATATAGCCTGTAAAGATTAAAAACATATAAGTATAGACATATTTTTTCTTTTTTAGTTGCATATAGACAGTCTAACTCATTGTTATTATTACCCCTTGTCTGCACAGTGGTACTGCTGTGTGCCCTCCTCTCCCTCCTCTCTTTGTCACACGCCTGTCCAAAGGAGTGTAGCTGCAACAGCAACACCAAAGTAGTGGACTGCCGGGGTCGAGGCCTGTACGACATCCCCCGACGACTGCATCCAGACACCCAAGAGCTCTATCTCCAAGATAACCGTATCAGAGGGTTGGGATCAATGGCCTTCCGAGAAATACCCCTTGTTCGCATCCTCGATCTATCTAATAACTCTATAACATCTGTTTCACCAACTGCTCTACTGGGTCTCAGAACTCTGAAGCGCCTCAGCCTGGCCTACAACAGCCTGAGAGAGCTTGACAAGCGGTTGCTTGGACCTATCCGTTCACTTTCACACCTTGACCTCTCACACAACAGGTTAGGCAACAAAACTGGAACAGATCAAATTTGTTATGTTGTCTGTGCTGTAATTTAGATGCCAGATTGAATCTTATCTTGTTTTCTTTCCATGTACCTACCGCCTAGCCTGTGGGGTTTGCCTGGAGCCATAGGTGACAGTCTGAGGAACCTGAGCCACCTGGGGATAGCACACAACAGGCTAACACGATTGGACCGTTCCTTGTTGGAGGCCCTTGGCCACCTGAACACCCTCACACTACGAGGCAACCCTTGGAAGTGTGACTGCCAGCTCATAGGCCTCAAACTCTGGCTGGAGACTTACTTATTTAAAGGTTAGAGCACAAGTAGCGCTAAGCAGCGGTTGGGGAATGTCTGTAGGATTCCAGCATTCCTCGTAATGCCTTACTGTTGGGTACAGTTTACAATCATAGTGATTTGTAATTCTGATAATACTGACTTTTGACTTTATTCAAATGGCCAGTTTGCAGTTTGAGAGGAGAGCCTCTTTTAGGGATTAAAAAACACTGACTGACCCCAAATGGATAAGCTGTTTATATAGTTTGCTTTTGAATAGATTAACACAGTGGAGTTAAGACAATGCTAAAGGGTAAAAGTTTAACTATTAAAGATGGTGAAATGGAGTGCATGTGTCATGTTGTTCGGTGTGTAGTTGTGGAAGGTGCATAGGTTGTTTTGGTTTTTATACTATTATTAGCATCTGATGACTACTGAGATGATGAATTACAGTATTTATATTAGGCTTTACTCAGCCTGTTGGTTCACTGACACTGACTGACCTGTCATAAAAGGCCGGGCACTATTCCTGAACTATGTAATGTATGACAATCTATGCAGCAGCTCTCATAGCCATGGTGCTGATCTTTACAACCAGAGATAAAGAGTGTACAAGGGTGATGAGAGTTAAATTGCCAACTAGATAATTTCCCATGGTAGATCAACCCCAGCATGCATTAGATAACAAAATAACCACTGTAGGGTGAAAGCCAGGCTTGCTTGGAGTTGGTTGGCCCGCCTTCATGCCTATGTTACCCTGACACATCTTTCGTCTTAAGGGCTGAAAATTCTAATTACTGCAAAACAGAACAAAGGGTCCAGATACAAGGATGTATGCTCAATAGAAAGGCAGTGGTTAATCAAGGAGGGAAAACAAATATGTGGCACGGCATGCTCAACATGAATACAGAGAAAGATTAATAACAAAGAGATTTACAGGACACACAGAGGGCAGATGATGAAGTCCTAACTCTTTCCTTTCCTAATGCTTTCTCAACAGGCTTGATTTGTTTGGCTCCAATGATCCAACAGAGACATTATTTGAGCTGTTAATCATATCACACTTGACCCATTAAAATAAGCCATTACACCGTCTAGATTCATAAATATTCTCAAGCAAAGGACTGGGTCAGGCTCAGCTTCATTGATTATAATTGTTGCCTCTTCTGTATTAATCTGCCAAAATTGGGCAGTTAACAGCAAGTAATGTTCTTGTAATACACAATAACTGACTGATGTCTGCCTCCTATTCCTTTCTGTCCCTCTATCTATCTTTTACTATCCCTCTCTGATCTAACTCTGATCCCAAGGTGGAGTGGTGGATGATGTGCTTTGCTCCCAGCCAGAGGAAATGAAGGATAGAGACCTGCAGAAAGTCCCTTATCAACTCTTCCATGCCTGCATGTCCACAAGCTACCATTACCTGTTTGCCAACATACACCACCTGGAGACTGAGAGGCTACTGCAAGGCCACACCCATGGCAACCATGCTCATCCCTCAAGCCACACCCTTCATGTCCCTATGGCAATGGGAGAGGGATTTGGTGGCGGTGGAGGAGGAGGAGGGGGCGGGAGTTTGCCAGAGTGTGAACCTAAGCAGAGACAGAGGCCTGTCAACTTGCGCCATGCTATTGCCACAGTTATCATCACCGGTGTAGTGTGTGGGATTGTGTTTCTGATGATGCTTGCTGCCGCAGTGTATGGCTGTGCCTACGCTGCTATCATGGCCAAATATCAGAAGGAGCTAAAGAAGAACGAGGAGTTGGCAGCGGCACAGGGGGCAGATCATGCCACAGCTGATGAGAAGGAACCACTGGAGAATGCTATCGCCTAGGAGATGATAACATGAACCCTGAACTTAAAACTTGGGCCTCAACCCTTTAACCTAATCTTCTCTGGATGCTGTGTGTATGTTCGTGCATGTGCGGTTGTGAGAAAAAAAGAAGAGAGAGTGAGATTCTTCATGTTTGTGTATGCTGACCTCATTTCTGAGACTTGGGTAGCTAAATTCCACAGGTATATGACTATGCACTGAAGAGAACTGTAACTTCCACTGTATGCGGGTTCAAAGGGCAGGCCAAAGAATTCAAATGAATCAATTCCATTTTGTCTGAGAAATGCATATCACAGATATATATATATACAAATCGCTATATTTAGAGTTGTGTATTTGTAAGTATATTAGTAAAACACTGGTATTTAAAAAAAATAATTTCAGAATTTGGTTGTCTTTTGGTTGTTGTTAATAATTTTGAGTCTGAGTTTGAGGTCATTTTGAAATCTCATCGTAGGCAGCTGTTGTTAAGTTCTGTTCCAAGTTGTTCGTATTATTGTCATGAGTGTATGAGAACAAAAATGAGAGCGTTTGTGTCACCGTTATCATTTGTGCTTGAGTGTGTGTATGTATGTGTGTGGATATGTATACTGACTGCACATATTTATAGAGAATTTAAGAGTCTGTGCCTAATAACGTCATATAGTTTTGAAGAGGAAATATGTTTTCTTAAAGGCTATTAACAAGGCTATTTCTGACAACTGAAGTGAAGATGGGAAATTCGTTGAAGCAATAATGAAACAAACTAAAACGAAAACAAAACCTGAACTTGGCCTTGTTGTTTTTCCATGACTTTACAGGTTCATGACCCTGAATTTTAGCTCTGCAGCACACAATCACACCCACACACACAAACTTTTAATACAATCAGTTGAGTCTTGTTTGTAAGTCAATGCCAATAACATAATGGTAGACATGTCTTTCAGTATGTATTATATAAAATAAAGGAAAGCATTTTACCTGATTATTGTATGTATATTGACCATTAATTTGAGCAGACATACATCTTTTAATGGAGAAAGTATCTTTAAAAGAGGAGTATTACATAACACAATATGCCAACTTTGGAGTGAATTCTGATATCAAGGGGGACATATCAAGCACATTTCCAGCTCTATGTTTTGATTCTGGGGCTCTACTGAATATGTTATCCTATCTGCTCTTTATATAGCCCCTTACTTCAGCCTCTTTCTGAAACAGGCTGTTTTAGCTCCTTTCTCTTTACGGCCCACCTCCATCCCCTCCTGCTGAGCAGACTCTGTTCTGATTGGCCAGATTCAAGAAACTGCCCCTGGACAGTAGTAGTAGGATTTCACTTCTTTATCTTGTTCTTTACTCAAAATGTCAACTTGTCAAATGCATCCATACATGTTTGAGCCACAATCTGATGTGAAATATTAAAGTGGACAAACGAAAAACCTTAGCATCAAATACTACAGAACATATGTGGGCATGTGCAAACTATCTGATGCCAGTTCAATGGGAAAATAGAGGCAGCTTTGCAAACAGAGTGTCAGAGCAGACTGAAGTCTGGTCTTTTGACTTTAAGGGAACATTACAGTTTTGGAACTTCGACCATGTCTAAAATAGACATCCAATATTATAACAGTATAAAAATGGCAGAAAATCACAAAAGGGATGTTATTTTCCTTTCAATGAGAGCTTCTCTGTGTTTCACAAATTCTCTATGTAAGTAAATAAAAAAGGCCTTCTGCCACCTTGATGTGATGTCAAAGCTGTAACAAAATATTCATGAAATTAGAATCCAAGTCACATTTTCTGTATAGCCATACAGTCTAATTTATCAAAAAAGCTGTCTATGACATGGTGATTAGTGGTCATTGTGGTGGTGTTTCAGTCCCTCGGAGTTTAAAATGTGTGACATTTTTCCTATAGAATCCTTTTAAGATCAAATGGTGAAACAAGCAAATATTTTCAGATGACTTTATTGTGAATTATACTTGATACCACTTTAGAATATTACCCAGCCTTCTTCTTTTGTCTGATGAAGTTCACTTCTAATATTATAAGTGAATTCTGAAGTATTATATAATGCAACATCAGGTGCTTGGTACATTGAAATACTGTTTCCCAAATCTTATGAGTGGATATGTAGAGACAGATTTTTAGATTACAGCAATAACATATTCAATGCCAGCTGGGATAGCCCCCCCCCCCCCCCCCAACCCTAATTTTTATTAATAATTAATGAATATTAACATATTATTGTGAACACTAAAGCATCATTTTATCTCTCTATCTATAATTAGCCACCAGCGTGATTTTTAGCTCATTCAGTATAGTGTGGATGCACATAAATGTATGCAGATGTCTTTGGTCTTAACGGCTGACCTGACTTTTATGGCTCTGTGTATATTACGGCAGCAAATTTGCTGCACGTGGCTCAGGATGTGACCACAAACACTGACTCACACACACATACACACAAACAGGCTGGCATACACACACACACACACACACACACATGCATGTACGCACACGGTAACGTTGTGACTCAAGCAATGTCTGCAGGGTCTGTGGTGTGTGATGTCATCAGCCTGTCCTGTTATGTTAGTGTATTAGCGTATTCACAAGTCTACAGCTCAGTGGAGCGCAGGGCAGCGAAAACTGGCCACAACCGGCCTACCCTAAATTTGCATTCTAGCCTACATCTCTCCTCCCGTCTGACTTTCTTATATAAAGTCATCCTTACAGACATCCCCCGATCTGACAGACATGATTATCATTACTGTACATCAATGCCCACTGTAACAATAGGGTCTTCATGAAACCTTGCTATTGATTAGTCATTTTGATTGCTGTTAAACAGATTTGAGAGAATGACCCTATCTAAAAAAAAAATGGTGATCAGGTCAACAGGGTCAAATAATACTGTGGGCTGGTGTAAACTCTGAGCTGCTTGTGTACCACTCTGCTAAAAATCGGATGCATTCTGTGCATGAGTGTATATGTGTGTGCGTGCGCTGTGGCACCACACAGACTCTCCCATCTCTGTCCTTCTGCTCCAGTGGTTTCCCCCAGGCCAAGAGTACCCACAATGCACTGCTCTTATGTCAACGCATTCAGGGACCGTGAAAAATGTTCTCTCTCTCTGCCCTTTTATTTCTTCTCTTATTTTATCACTGCATTTCCTAAAAGACTGCCTCTTTCTCCTTTCTTCAGATTTTCTTTCCTCTGTCCAGATATTTTCTCTTCTGGCATTTCTTGCCTTCATCTGTTGACAGGAGAACTTACACAGATAATTGTCTGAAGAGGTTTTTAAAATGAGGGCAAAACATGCTCAATATTGGTCCTTTGTATGTGCGTATGTCGGGCTGTGGAAAAGATTGCAATACTCCACATGCACAGTATTTAAATAGAATAACTTGTTTTTTCAAGATATTTGTATGTGTGATTACTAAAGCTGTCAGTGTAAATGTAGTGGAACAAACAGGACTTCCAAACGGTCTACTGGGAATAAACATCAATAAAGTTGGAGGCACCTTAATTTGCAAGCATAGCTCCTGGAGGAATAGCACTAAGGCAGACACGTGACGCCTTTATACATATTTTAGCCACTTCCTATGGTAGTATTTTTCTACACATCAAAAGCTGTAATAAATATTTTCATTTTTGAAAGCAATGGATATTATGCTTAAAAAACTTGCCAACAAAATCATCTATACAAACAACAAATATCCTCTAGTCATCTATACAGTACTGTACTTTAGTAAAAGTATTACTACACAATACACAAAGTGGTGCCTGAAAGATATTGTGTGCCTTTGGTGAGAGGTGGGTAATGAATGATGCTATACAACTTTCCTAAAGATAATACCACAACTACTCAGAAACAATACGTCTACATTTCTAACCCCTTCCTTTCCTCCCATTTCCTCCATTTAATCTGCTGTCCTTCTCCACTGTAACCAAGTTGACGGCTAACAGAACAAGGGCCGCACTTCATACCACCAACTTGCTGATTGCACAGAGTTGCATTATATGGGCGTGACATTGTGGGGCTTCTGAGTCACCAGGATGTGAGATGAGGCAGGCCGCAACGAAATCCTCTTGGCCACAATATGCCTTAAATAAGCACCGCGAGCACGAAACAAATGCACGAAAGGCGTTTATGAAACTGGCTTCTATTAATAAATTTAGGCATGAATACTCCTGGATGCAGGATGCTCTCTTGCCTTCTTCTGAGCATACATTCATGCAGGGGCAAGCACACGAACAAAAAAAGCAGCACAGTTTGTGGGCAGTTAGTGTTTCATCTCAAAAAGAGGAAAAAGTAGGGGCAGACAACTCTAGACCAACAAAACAAAGCCTGCATAGCAGCGTCAAGAAAATATTGCAGCCTCTGTCAATGTAGAAGAGTGTGTGTGTGTGAGAAAGAAACAGCCACTTCAGTCCCCACTTACCCGCAGCTATTGGTGATTTCCTCTCATCCAGAAGTTGAATGGCGGTGCTGGCCAATACAACACTCTTGTTTTCTGATCCTAAGACACACACACACACACACACACACACACACACACACACACACACACACACACACACACACACACACACACACACACACACACACACACACACACACACACACACACACAGAGTTCACATCACAGTCATATCATAATTCCTCATATTAGTTCTGAATTGACCACAGGGTGATTGGAGAAACACTGAACATAAATACCACAGAGTACTATTTCCTGGCTACAGCTAACTGCCACAGTCCTGAGAGGAAGAGTGCATCCAAGGCAAGTCCGGCGAGTAAATAAGAGGCTTTCAGATCACTTGTATTAGCTGGCTCTAATGGATAGCCTGAGGCTGAGGACAGATGAGAACACATTCTCCCTTTGGAAAAGAAACCATTTTATAGTTTAACTGAATATGCGTGAGGTGCCTGTGTATGTGTGTGTGTGCATGCACGTGTGAATGAGCATTCATCCCTGTGTGTATGTGTCTTTTTCAGAGTGTGTGTTTGTGTGTGTCCGTATGTGTTTTCTGGCTAAGTCACTATGGAAAGGGCTGAACCTCTTCCTAACGTATCTTATTTCAACCCACAGCAATCAGTCCTGTCCACAAGAACACGGCCCAGAATTAATAAGAGGGGAAGGGGAGGTAGAGATGCATGGCGAGAGAAAATGACCAAATATGGGTGAAAGAGAAAAAGAAGGGACAAAGAAAATGTGAAAAACATCTACCAAATACAAAGTGAGTATATTTGTGCATTTGACATTTAACTACAAGTTTCTTTGGAATCCCCTCACAGAGTGTGACTACGTCTTATGGCTCTTGCCAGTTTTATTTTCAGTAATATTCTGGACACTTGGTGGTGCCATTCTCACAGTGACTTTCAGCTTTGTAGTATCACACTAGCAATAGCTTTGTTAAGCATAATAACTGACTCATCTCTAAACCTTTAACTTTAAGGGCAGAAAACTGATTCATCAGCTATTAAAACATTTTAATTTACTACTGACCTGTGTTGAAAGGCAGGGAGTAGACAAAGGTACCAGGAACTTGTTCTGCTGCTCTCTTGTACCACAGGGGAAAGTGATCGGCATTGAACACCCCCTCTTTGTCTTCAGCTGTCAAGAAGTCTCTTGAAACAGACAGGAAGCAGAGATGGTGACACAAATCATGCACATGCAAAACCTAATGCATAGTACACTCATTGGAATCATAAATCAAGAATAACTCCTGCACACTTACTGATTTGTAAGCTCGTCAGGCACCACAAACAAGTTAATTCTGGACAGGCCTGTTCTTGTGCCCAGGTATGCTATCTCCACTCCTTTATCAGAGTTCCTGTGTAGTATGACAAGTACATAACCTGCCTTTTAACATCACTTAAGGATCACTGTCAACATTATTACAAAATTACAAAACAGCCTTTAAAAGAGCCATATACTAATATACCTAATACTGAGTAGTTATCTAATTACCAAAATATAATTTTGTAGACATGAGCAGCATTAATTTAAGACCCCATATTATCATTTTAGAAAACAAAAATCATAGCTGACTATAATTTGGGATGGGATGAATAGGGCAGAGAGAATGGGTTACGTACTCAGACTTGTTGAGCACCAAGCTGGTCCAATAGGCCTCCAAAGGGGCAGTTACCACTGCGTCAAAAAGAACCTCTTGAATCAGCTCCTTGTCACCTAACAAAACCAAACATATACATGAATCATGGTCTTTAACTAGACAATGACCACAGAAAAAAATCAGTTAAGGAAGGTAGTCTATAGATGAGTTTAACTAACATTGTAGGTGGGGCTCGTGTCCACTGAGATAGAGTTTGATCGCCTCTATCTGGGTCAGATAGCGGTGCTCTGGGTGCTCATCTGTGTTGCAGTATGTCCTGTCATGTAAAAAATGGACAATTAGGACATTGGTTATATTAACTGGCTCCAAACTGCTGCCTTTCAATACTCATTTCTTAGCTGATTACTGATTATCTGCTTCATTATTCAATGGTTAGTCATAGAAATCCTGTTTCTTTTAGTTGCTCTCAGTTACTTTTGTATTTTGAGGGCCAATCATGAATATAATATGAAATGAAAAGAAGAAGGTTTTTCCATTTACAAACATTAGTTTGAAATGCTTTCACTGTAATTTGTTTAGATGTTAGTTCCCAAACCCGCTGACCACAAGTCATCAAGTGACACAAATGATCAAGTCAAAGTCCTACAGATCCTGGAGCTGTTGTATAACTGTATTGCAGTGATTTCTCATTGATTTAATAATCAGGAAGTATATTTAGGATATAGTCCATTCAAAATGTTACTTGAATAAGAGACGAGGATAATATTGTCAGAAAAGTAGTCTTACCATTCGTCTGCCAGCGCTACATCAGGATGCTCCAAGTCATCAAGTCCTGTGATGAAAATGAGAAGTATATATATCTCAAACTAAATAAGAAAAAGCAGCCAATATGAACTTTTAATAATAGGGGTAGGCATCTACACCTCAAATGCACACACACTTAAACACACACACACCATTGGTGAAAAATGTGTTTTTTGAATGGTTGTGACAGGTCTGATTAGATCAGGAAGAGCCAAGTCATGCTCATAGTGCTCTACATGATGGACATGTTTAGAGAAACACACAGACACAGACACACACAGACCACCACCACATGAATATTAACATGCATGAGGCTGGACATGGAAATAGACACACATACACACTGTGAAGACATGGACAAGTACAACACACCTAAGGAGACACTAAAGAAATATTTAACTTCCTGTCTAATTGTGGCTTTATAATTAAGTATCACTACATTACCACTGGATGTGCGTGTGTATGTGTGCGTGGTGTGTGTGTGTGTGTGTGTGTGTGTGTGTGTGTGTGTGTGTGTGTGTGTGTGTGTGTTTGTGTGAGAGAGAGAGAGAGAGAGAGAGAGAGAGAGAGAGAGAGAGAGAGAGAGAGAGAGAGAGAGAGAGAGAGAGAGAGAGCAGGGGTGTGTGTGAGAAAAGAAGAAAAGAAGAAAAGAAAGAAAGAAAGATGATCAGCTGAGCAGTGGTGTTAAGTAACTATATACATTTACTTGAATACGTTTTGACGAAGTCGTACTTTACTTGAGTATCTAACATTATCATTGTGAGCCACTTTATACTATTCCACTTAAATTTGGGGGGGGTGGAGGGTATTTTACTGTATTGTAATTTTCAGTGTTTCAGCAACAGTACAGTTACAATTTACTTTGGATATTATACTTTCAAAAGGTTATTGCTGATTAAACTGCACAATGGTAATTTAAAGCTGCTCTATCTCAACCAGCAACAACACTGAAATCATGCTAAAACGATAATACAACAGTAAAACAATTGTTTAAATGTAATAATATGAATATCTGAAACTGCTGGAGTACATCCTTTTACTTTAGTAAAATTCTAAATGCAAGAGTTTTACTTGTGATTGAGTATTTGCAGTATGTAGAATTACAACAGTTCTTTGACTTCAGTAAAGGATCTGGATACTTCATCCAACACTGCAGTTGAGTATAGAAGTGCCGGCTGAGAGACAGAGACACAAAGATGTGAATAAATCAGAGCAGGAGAATGCAGTACATCCTACCTTCCTCCACTGTCACATTCCCTCTGAAGAAGAACTTGCCGTGGCCTCTGGAGAGAGCTACCCCTAGACTAAAAAAAAAAAAAAAAAAAAAGTGGAAAAGTGATGCGTCAGTCATTCTAAACTTTGCTCACAGAATTCTTCTTACCTGAATGGTGTTCCTTTGATGTCTGTGTAGTAGTAATCATTATGCAACACCAGCACACGTTTCTGAAACAAAAGAGATAAATATGTTCAATTGTACGCTACAGTATACAATAGTCAGTGCTGTTATTTGAAATGATTTCCTGCAGCCTGGCTCCATCTAGTGGTAAAGGGATTACATGCTATTGGTTGGCAGTCTCTGACATGACATTGTAACTTGGATGTGCATTTTTTTCAGTGTGAGCATTTGGATAAGGATTGTGAATATGCATGTGTGTGTACATTACTGTATGCGTGCTTGCAGATGTGTATTTACATACTTTATGCTTAATAATCAGGCTAATGTATAATGCTCTTTACTAAGCTTTGAAAATGCAAAGTGCACATGCTCACACACACACAGACACACACCTGAATGCCTCTCTCTCTCAGACAGGCAAGTAGTAAAAAGAGAATCATTGGGCTGCTGTCTCCCTCGTATTCAGCAACATGTGCTTGGTGGAGATAAGGGGCTCACACACAGAGACAGACACACACCCATGCACGCATGCAAACCAAATCAGAAACAAAATCCCCAAGTCAATCCTGTACTTCACTGTGCCAAGTGTAACAACCCCTTGGCAGAGTGTATTTTCGTTGGCACATCCCTTGGGAACATCAGAAAAGTTTGCTTATTTGCGTATGTTTGTGAATTTCTAAATTTTGTGTTGCTCACCCCTTTGTCGACACTCTTCTTCACCTCCATGGAGAATGTCCCTGTCTTCCTGTTGACCATGGCATTTCTCAGCTGGCAACACATAGTCTCAAAGTCAGATTTCTATTGAAAGGTGTTCAGAGATTATACTTAATGTAGATTTAATGTAGAGAAAGAGTTTCACCGTGTGATCTTTATCCTCCCATTCTACCTCTGACAAATCCACACTGCTGTAGTTTGGCTTCCTTCGCTTCTTGCCATCCCCATACTGGACAAACAGGTCCATGAAAACACACATGCATGCACAGTTAGAGATATTGAGGACAAAGGAACACAAAGAGTATACCATACTACACCTGCAATTAGTGATAATTTAACTATCAATGACAAAATAGTTTTTCTTCATTACATTAAAATGTCGAGGAATTGTGAAAAATGCAACAACAATTTCTAGTCTAGATGACACTTTCAAATAGTTTGTTTTGTTCAACATTAAACATTCCCTCCCCTAATATAAAATGCCTGTTTAGAAATTCTTAAAATGAATGAAAAACATTTACTCCTTCTACCTTGTTAACAATCCAGAATCCATGAATGTGCAAATATTTTTCATTTCAAAATTGCTGCCGATGGACACAACATTTCTTCAAGTTTCCACCTCACACTGGTGTAAGTTGCATACTGGACTAATTGGTTCCAAACTATGTCACAAATCTGGCTCATAAGCACACACCTAAAACTGAGATTTTCGGTGAGCCCAGAGAAACATTTCACTTTCAGTAGCTGAACATGTAAATAACCTTCTAGTGCCAAACTTCTACTATCAAACAAAAAACATTTTGGAGTGGAGTGGTATTCAATATCAAATGATATAAACCAGATAAAAGCAGCATTTGAGAGGCTAAAAGCAGCAAATAAATGATGGCTTACATAAATAATTTATTTTCTGCCAGGAGACAGGAGATTGTTAGCTTAGCTGAGCATGAAAACTGAAGGCAGGGGAGAACAGCTAGCTTGGTTCTGTCCAAAGTTTAATCTACCAGCAACTTTAAAGCTCACTAATTAACATGTTATACCTTATTTATTTCATCATTACATAAACAAAAATGTAAAAACAAGAAGTTATGATTTTACAGGGTCTGTAACTATTTCTTGGTTGGGGGCAGTGACTTCCTGAGGTCTTGTCATCACTGTGAGGTGGCCAAGCTAATTTTCCCCTGTCTTTAGCTTCATACTCCCACCCCTCATTAGTTGTTAAACACTGTTCATTAACGTCTTTAATTAGACTGCTATTAAACCATCTGTCTGTCTGACTCACTGTCTGTTCTCCTCTCCTCCTCATCTGTTCTCATGTCATCCCTCCATATCTCACCATTTTCATCCAGTGTTGCATCCCGCTTTGTCACCCTGCACCTATTCTCACGTTAAGCAGGTTCTTTGCTCTCCTCAATCCACCCACCCCCTCTCTCTCTACACTCTCTCCCCTCATCCTCTTGTGAGAGGAGTGAGTGAGTACAATAGAGTTAATCACAGCCATTCAGAAGCTGTATCTCTGTCTATTCACAGCACAGCGGAGGCCTGGAACACACTCTCCTCATCTACATACCACCGTGCGGCCAACAAACTTGTACATCGCGGCACATAGTGCACCCCCACAACGACAGACCAATTTTTTATGTCAATCGGCATCTCAATGTGACAACGAAATCAGTAATTAACTGACATGAACTCAAGAGTTAGTATTCCTCTGCTGCCTGTACAAAATTAAAACAAATTAATACATTTGAACTCTAATCTATGCATCCTAAAAGGGATTGTTATGATAATAAGGTTTGCACTCAGTTAACTTGTTACAGAGCATCTGAATGGTGCTGGAGCTAATACTCACAAGTGGCCGTAGATCTGGATGGGTGAGGATGTAGCCATTGTTGGTGATTGCAAAGGCGTAGCCGTGAATGCCCAGCTAGGAGAAAAAACACAAACACAACACAGACCAAATGGATGCATGACAAATCTGTATCTAATTGTAAATCTGGGCAAATCAAGCTCTTTGTAATTTTTGCTGGCAGAATCTTTGTCTTTGTGGTGAAACTCACAGAGCTACACAATACAAGAGGATGATGTCATTCATCCACATCCGGACAAATAACACACTTTCAAATGTCAAATCCTTATAACTAACTGAGCTTCTCATCTCAATGTAAAAGAAATCAACACAGGAGACATGGCAAAGGAAATTGTGGCTCAGGTGGTAGAGCAGGTCGTACACTAATCAGAAGGTTGTTGGTTTGATTCGCAGATTCTCCGGTCCACATGTCGAAGTGTCCTCAGGCAAGATACTGAACCCAAAATTGCTCCTGATGGCTGCGCCATTGGTGGGTGAGTGAATGATTAGGAACACCTCCTGATCAGCAGGCTGGCACCATAGATGACATCCTCTGCCATCAGTGTATGATTTTGTGTTGAATGGGCGAATGCTGTCATGTATTGTAAAGCATTTTGAGTAGTTGATAAGACTAGAAAGACGTAATATGAATGCAATCCATTACCACTACCTTCCACTTACCATTTACTATCAGAATGCATTAGTCATTATTGAACATGAGGACGGAGCTGTGAATAATCAGTGTCAAAACTTCAGCAAAACCTCTGATGTAGTATCTGCTACTGGGATTCGCATTCAATTACTGCAATGTGGAGTTGGACTGACGTACAAACAGACAGGAGCAAAAAAAGACAACCTTTTCATTTGTTTTAGATGATAACTGACTTAACATCCAAGTGAATTGATGATCACTTACAAAGCCCTATAATAAGGCTCATAAAGATTGACGATAGATAGAAGGTGGGATGGTGTGGTGGGCCACTCAAACAACTATTTGTAGTCATAACTGAACAATGTCAGGAGTGGTACCTTATATTCTGGGATGGTCTTGAGCAGCTCGGAGACAGGAACATCTGTCCCAACCACCCCTAGTAGGATGCCACGATTTCTCTAGAAACACAACCATTAGAAATATTTGTGAGTAGCGTTTGAAAGGTTACTTACATAACACAGTCTCTTACAGATCCACTGTTCATGATATAAAATATTGCAGTCTTTATTGTATATTCAATTAGTGATGCTCTACCGTATCCCAATTTAGAGACTTCAATTAAACTGAAATTGTGTCCATCAAATACAAACATAATTAACCGTTATGTCACAAATTGGGTCTATTCTCTCAAAAACCTCATTCCACATGAGTTGTGCAATAAGTAATTGCATGGTGTTTCAATTATACTGCAAGTTTGTTTGAGAAACTTAGTTGGGCAAACATAATAGAAGGCGCTCCATGTGCACTTACCGTCTCATTCTTGGTGCTGAACACAGGCATTGCCACAGTGGTCATCAGAACCGGACGTTGACCATCTTCCAACTGAGTAAGTCATGATAGATAGGCAGTGAGTGAGAGAGAGAGAGAGAGAGAGAGAGAGAGAGAGAGAGATAGAGAGAGAGGGAGGGGGGAGGGGGGAGAAGAGGAAAGCTACTGATGAAACATAATTGAGACAGATTTGCAAAAGAAATGAAACTGCACATTGCTCGTCGTCATGCACATTGTATGAATCATCATCTTGTGGCACACTCACTGAGTGATTATTTCAAGCTGCATAAAATTCATCCCTTTAGTAGTGATTCTGGTAGGAATTCTGCAGCAGACCTAGTTGTGTTATCTTTTTGAGGGACCTACAAAACTTCCATGACATGTTTTATTCATGTTTATTATTTGCCTTAAAATGTGTTCAATCAGAGCCTGCCTTTGATCTCTTTCAGAATAAGCTTATCCAAAGGCAGTGCTTCTAGTTTGGATCTGGGTATCTTCCCTCCCCAAAGACTGCTGGAATAATTATGATATTTATCTTTCCAGCAGCTGTCTGTATCTGACAGTGATACCCATTAGAGATGAAAGCTTGACACTGTTATGAGGAGACTGGAGGAGGTCTTCGTACTGCAAAGCTTGGTGCGACCTTGTCCACTCAGAAATGCAGAGGCTTTCTAAATGTCAGTCACTGATGCAGTTTGTGTTAAGTTACTCCAAGTAATTGGTGCATCAATATGAATCCCAGAAAAAAATCCACAATAGTGTTAATTTAAATGTTCTGTTCCTGCTGCGTCTATCAAAAGAATACAATTCTGTTCAAACTGACTTAAATATTAGATCCTAGCATAGTATGTTCTCAAAAGGAACTGCCCCATTTAACCAGTCTTTTTAACTGAACATTACATTCCTCCTGTCCACTCCTTGCCCCAGCGCTCACCCCCCTTTACCACCAGTAATAATAGGTAATGACAGGGAACTGCTAGCATCTATTCTGTTTCCCTCAGACACTGAGGAGAGGGGAATTGGTGACCTGAGCTTAGACAGCTGGTAATAGCAATCCATGACGCTGTATTGGACATCAAAAAAAGAACAAAGCACACCTAAGTACAGCTGCTGTAACAACGGACAGCCTTGCTGCTGGAGAATGGGATCGATCAAAGGACAGGGAAAACGAGCAGAGCCTCATCTAAAAATATAAAATCTATTTCCAAGCTCAGGTCTATTGTATCATATATCACAGGTCTGTGAACATATAGACTGACAGTTATTGTGTATCCTCATGAAATGTTGTTGAGCAGTCCCATCAAATGTGTAGTCTTTGTGCTTGAATGCTAATCTAAATGCTTTTCACTCTGTATATGTGCAATTGGTGGAATTCAGGCATGCCCAGCTGCTCTGAAATGGCATACTGTAATTAAGCAAACAACAAGAACTGCGTGGAGAAAGGCAGCTAGCAACTGCATCTGTTGGATTTAAAGCTGACATCACAACTGAATAGGATCCTGATTTGCCCTACCCAGGGGAGGACAGAGGCACTTCCCTGAATGAATCTCCTCCAACGTGACCATGACCGAAGTCTCTACAGGAGTGCTCTGTATCTGGAGTTTGACTTATCATATATAACCTACAACCTCTAATGCAAGGTCAGAACTCAGCACACATTTGGGCCAAATCTGCATCATCATTGCCTGTGTCACTTTATATGTAGAGCAAATGAGGTGTGTAAATCCCTTCCCTTGCTACGGGTCAGAGAAAGAAAAAGATACACTCGCTTCCCTCTGACACAAATACGCACACATGCCCGCACACGTACACCCCTCCGAGGGCTCAGATACACACCCCTGCCCCATGTTTGGTGTCTCATAGGACATCTCGTAATCTAGGTTGCTGTGACAAATTGTGTGCTGGTGGACGAGGTGACCCTTGTTTCCTTGGAGACCGAGCTTGATAATGTTGGTGTGTAAGCGCCTGAACCAAAGCCCCCTGTAGGCTCCTATGGGAAGTTATACACACCCCATGGGGGGAGCAGAGCTGGCACAGACTCAGCATGTTTTTTGTTGCACAGGTGGGGTTAGGATTATCTTTGAAAGCTCTTGATTACCTCCATCAATGTTAACACTTTTTCTTTGAAATAGTGGAGTTTATGTTCATCCGTCATGACATTTTGAACAGCTTGCTACCTCAATCCGTCATCAAAAAGTAATCATCTGCTCCCAGCTTTCCCATTTGTCTGTCTTCATGCTTTACTGAGTATCAATCATGTTCTTATAACTTCAGTGCGTATACCTGTCTTCTTTACATCCTTTAAATTCACTTCCAAACTTTTATTGCTATCCTTTTTCTTCAAATTTCATATATTCTTTCATCTATCTTCCCTACTTGTCCTCAAACATCCCCATGACACATTCCTCTCACCCCTACCTCCCTCCCATCATCCCTGAGCTCCAGTGTCAGTTCATCCGGCAGAGTGGGAAACAAAGCCAAATGAGCCAGAGAATGATGGATGAAGCTGGTGAGATGAAGAAGAGAGGAGGGAGAGGAGGAAGACTGCGGGAGAATAGGAGAGGAGGGGGGAGCACAGGTGGAATGAGAGCTAGAGAGGGAGAAAGGGGAGATATGCAAGGCAAGAAAGATAATTGGGTTGAACTGAGAGGGATTGAGAAGGGAGCAAAAAGATAGGATGATAGGTACATCTGGAAAGATGATACACATCAGCCCTGGAACACAAATCCCAGATGCTCATCACTTTCCAAACACTGAGCCAATCCCAGGGAGTTTTCCTAACTTCTTATCAGACACTATCACCACACAGGGTGTGTGTATGTGTGTGTGTGTGCATGTGTGTGTGTGTGTGTGTGTGTGTGTGTGTGTGTGTGTGTGTGTGTGTGTGTGTGTGTGTGTGTGTGTGTGTTTGTGTGTGTGTGTGTGTCTGTGTCTTTTTGTCGCTGCCTGTTTTAACTGTGAGAGGAGTGTTGTGTGAGTATGTTCATAACGTCCAGGCTAGAGCTGTGCTGTGGTGATTACATGCAACGAAGCAGTGCAGATTCCTTGCTAATCCCAATTATCATGTCTGACAATGTGATATCTATTTCTGTTTTCTGCTGAGCCACTTCGATGTCAATCAGCTTGGGTCTATCACACTAACAATGCTATGTCAGACATATGGCCTGCCAGCTGTCTAATGGGACTGCTCTGTGCTCAGCTCATGTTGATTGGGGGGCAGAACACACTTCTGTTCCACTATCATCATTGTTACAATTATACAGCTGCTTATCTCAACCCACATATGATTCATAAAAACACTGAAAAATAAAACACTAAAAATGATTTTTAAAAAGGCATCAGAACAGATCATCCTGCCAGTCATTGTAGGCTTTTGGATTTTCAACAGAAGATGACAGAAGACAGCTTATTCTGGAGAATTCTACCATAACAAATAACGCAGGCAATCTTGTTTTCACACCAAAATCACAGAGGCAAAAGAGCAAGATGTAGCCCCACATTTACACACACATGGTCACACTGCCAGTGCCGGAGATACTGGCAAAGCACAGCCAACACAGCACCACCAATAACAAATGAATGTGAGCGTGCACAGAGGTGTGCGTGTGTTTGATCAGACGTGCAAAAGAGAAAGATCCACTGAACCGACGAAAACCACGATGCATGGTTTAAATCAGGAGGTTGAGGAGCAACATACGACACTGACACACAAGAAAATGCCATCGGTCGGTATGGTAGTTAGTCCCCCCCCCACCAATTATGCCCTCTTATTGCAGAGATCCGAGACCAAAACGCACATGCACATGAAATGCCCATGAGCACACACCAGGCCTCAACACAGCACAATACAGCGATGACCTCAAACCAGATTTGTTTTTTACCTTTTGTGCTTGGGGGAGCTAAAGAGAACAGATTAAGGAGGAGAGGAGGAGGAGGAGAGAAAGGGTCAATATGTTTTGGTATAAGTGTCAGAAGGCCTTCCAGTGTCGTTTCTGTTCAATGGAGTGCCAGTACCACTGGGTGTGTAAAATCCACTGACATTGACTGCAATTTAAAAAAGAGTGACTGTGTCAAGAGAGGAGAGCTTTATTGCTGGGAGGGTCACACCAGAAAAAACAACACTTAAGCTGTTACTGCTAGGTCAGTGTTGAGTGCTTGTACTTTGACTGCAGATAATGAGGACAAAGAGAACAAAATAAGTAGAGAAAGACAGAAAAAACATGAAGGGTATGAAGAGGATTGCAGAGAGGAAGAGTCCATTTCCATGTAGTGTTGATAGCCTGTGGGTATTTCTGCTAGAGGGCACTTGCCTTTGTTTCCTTACATTTTTGAAGATCTCTTAATATATTAAAAACTGCTGAGTACAAATGGTTGCTGTTCACACTCTATGGCCAAATACAATAAGTTTGACAAAAACGGAGCCTTATGCATGCGTGAATAATACAGTATACTGTGCGTAGATTATGGATTGCAGAGGATTCTGTACTGTAAATCAGTTGTTATCCTTTGTAATGTTTTAGTGATGATACTGTCTGTGCCAGAGAACTATAAAGCATTTAGAGGGGATTCAGCTATGAATTTGATCATTTGAATTTGTTGAGAAATATTATTATGCAAATAAATAAGAGTGTGCCATTATACAATGTGTGTATCTTTGTGTGTTGGAGTAGGATAAGAGGTTGAGAGATCAGAGACTAACTCACCAATGTGCCCCAGTGTGCCAGTATGTTCTACTCACTCTACACAACTCCCAGACACACACAGGAGGCTCATTCACTTAATGGTTCCATCTGCTGCACACACACTTTAACACACTCACAATCTGAGACGTACAAAAAGAAAACACATTTTCAACTCTCTGCTGGCTTTTGTAACACTGCTATTCTCCTTTGAATGATATAATTCATTCATCCTGAAAATGCAAATGCACTTTTGTGATTACAAGCCTAAACTTAAACAGAGTACATTATGGATTAAGTTTGTAAAAAAAAAAAGTTGAAATCTCGGTGAGGTTAAGGTAGATGGTAGGAACCAGAAAGAGACATAGATAAGAATAAAATAAACTCACGGTGCTGTCGATGTAGGCCTCAGTCCACACAGTATCATGCTCCCGGTCGATCACCTTAGGCCGACTCAGCACATGGAGATACTCCATCACATTCTCTTGCACATCGGCCAATGTGGAAATCTGAGTGAAGTAGCCTATTGGGCAGAGAAAGAGAGGAATATTTTTTCTTAAATTAGAGTGGATGAATGGAGTCATTTAGTTTAGATGCTTGCCAGTAGGTTCAGTCCCCTTACTCACTATGCTGATCCCCTGACCCCAAACAGAAGAGCAGGAATATAGTACAACAGGCAGCAGATATTTGTTTGATGAAGCAGACAAAAATCTGGACAAATGTATGAGTAATAGTTGAAGAATTCCTTGTAGGCATGTACAAGTGAGAGCAAACCAGCATGGGTTTGTGAATGGGTATGTGGTATGTAAATGTAATAGGGAAACTATCTCAGTTAAACCAAATGTGATGCCATTTCCATTGATGGTAATGCCACCATTATGATGCTAATGTGCATGTGCAGGAGGGAATACACTGTTATCTCAGCAGGGGGACAGAATGGGGGAGAAGAAGGGAGGGAATCAGGACAGCAGTAAAACTGAGAGAGGGCGAGAGAAAGGGGGGGGGGGGGGGGGGGGCGCAAAAAGTGACACAGAGAATAAGGGAAGAGAAGGAGACCACCACATTTCCACCCATCCGTAAAAACAGCAAACTGCCTCTGTCAACGTGAGGCAGTCAAGGAGAAAATCATAGCTGGAAGAAATAGATTTTGGGGTCATAGTTCCCGACAAGGACCTTTACTCCAGTTGGAGAAAAGAGCCAGAGCCACAGCCACAGCCTGAGACAGATGAATCTACATACAATACACAGATCTATGAGGGATGCCATATATCCTTCCAATTTCTAAAGGTCATCTCATTTTAAATATATAATAATGATAATACATTTATTTATATGGCATATTTCAAAGGCAGACCTCACAAAGTTCTTCACAATAAAAACAACAACAGCAACAGACATTAAATGCAGACATACACCTAAATATACAAGGCAAACACAGAAATTCACAGTACAAATTAAACAAAACATAGAAAATAGTCTAAACAAATAGGTATTGAGTTAAAGGTGCCCACAGTATCCACAGGTCTTAAGTCCAATGGGAGAGAGTTCCAATGTTTAGGAACTACAAACAAAAGCTCTTCTCCTGTCTTGAGCCTGGCGCAAAGGACAACCAATAAACCCTGATCCAGCTGCTGCCTGCAATGGCTCTTTAATATAGGCAGGTGCCTGACCATGCAAAACTCTGAACTTGATTACAAGGATCTTGAATTAGATTTTGAATTTGATGGGAAACCAGTGTAAAGACACCAGGATTGTTGTTACATAAGACCTTTTGAGGGATTTGTTTAGGAGTTTAGTAGTAGCATTTTGGACCACTTGTTCAGTTCAGGGATGTATTGCTAAGGCAGGCACTTACAGGAAGAAGGGACACCCACACACTGTCCTCATATGTTCTGAGTATTCAGCTCAGCCCTGGTAAATTAAAAAAACATAAAAGGTATTATTACTAACAACTTGAATCATTTGTAGTTACAAAGAGGAGAAAACCCAGTGCTAACCGGCCAACAAGAAAAACAGCTTCTGAACACGGCAGCAAGTTCTCCACCACAGCCTGAAATTCAAGACAAGCTGATAAAAGAGTAGTCCTTCAGGCACAGCTCAGTGTTCCATATTCATCTTCTAGGTGGCAGTAACAAAACAAAGTCTAACTTCTGACATTGGACAATGTTATCAGCACGAAAGTTTTGTTAGTTGAGGAAAGAGCGGTGGTGAGATGGAGCCCGGCCCTGAGACATTCGTTGCTGGATATCAGCTGCTCCTGAAAGTGCAGGTGATTGAAAGGGACCGGGCTGGGTGTCCTGGCATTTGGTCCACTTAGAGCCAAAGCTGGTTGAAGGCAGAGAGGATGGTGGAAAGTGGGAGCATCCCTCCAGTGGAGGAAACTCCTACAGGCTCAATATGTTGGCCAGCTGGAGGTCTAACAAGTGGAGGAGGGGGAGATGGGTGCTTTGCAGCATGTTTACCCTTGCAGGCTATAGACCAGTGCTCCGGTTTACGTAGAGTTGAGCTCAATGGGGCTTTCTGGAGTTGTCCACTGTTGCTAAGGCCTTGGTAACAGTGTAAAACTCCAGGATTAGCTTGTTTTTTCTCTGATCTCGACTTCAAGACAAAAAATGCCTTTTCTTCAACGTTGAGACGGTAAAGTGACAAGATCCACACTTGCATATAGAGTTTGATCATTGTCATGACACAGGCCCAAAGACTGGGCCTGCTGTGATGGATAAGCCTCTTGTAAGCAGATTAATAGGCCATGGTTTCCTTCAGCTTGGTGGTGACAGACAGCTAGACAGCTTCCACACTGATCACAGGTGTAGTTTCACTAAGGTAGATGGCATTCTGCAGTTAGTCCCCCGGCTAGCACACCTTTAGCAATCGTTGTTCAGGAGGAATTCTCCTCACCCAGACAGCAAGACCCCCTGATCAAAATCAGCAACAACACTGAATAAAACAATCTTACGTTAAAAACTGCTGTTTCGCCACAGGCCAAATGGAGTGGCTGGGAGCTGAACCACATTAACACACCTGAAACATTTCTTAAATTGAACTTAAAATCTTAATTCTAAATCTTAAGAAATGCTAAAATCATATTTTATACAAGAGCACTGGGAGCATTAAAGCCAGATGATTACTGTAAATACTAAAGTAACAAGAATGCACTTAACTTTACCTAGAAGTGAACCTTGACAGATTCCTGCTTTTCATCCTCAGAGACACGCGGATCCGGCTATTATTCCACCAGACAGTACAATGACAACACACACATACAGACTCACATCACACACAAAGCAAGCTGCCTCAGTGTAACGGCATTATTCATCACAGTAGTGTGTGAAGAATGACTAGTCCCTCTGGAGGGCTGAGGGCGTCCTTCGGGCTGAGCCACCGGGGCCAGTGAGATGAGCTGGAGAGAGAAAAAAATGAATCCTCCCTGCTTTCGGTGACATGGTACACCTGTCGTACATATAGGACAGGACAGCCACAGCATGGTGTGGTCAGGATGAGGGCAATAAATACATTTTAAAGGACCTTGGTTTGGGTGATATGTAATCTAAAAAACACAAGGTGTCCTGATATACAAGAATAATGGATGACATGGAGGCAAAGGATGTCATAAAGTGGAGTAGGGCTATAGTATAGTGCAAAAGTATGTGGACACCCTTACATTAAACCCATATGTGATTGAACATGGCAATTAATATGCTGCTATAATACCCTCCATTCCTCTGGGGAAGGCTTTACAAAAGATTTTGGAACCTGGCTGCAGGGCTTTGCTCCCATTCAGCAGCAGAAGAGCACTTGGAAGATCAGGCACTGATACTGGGCGATAAGGCCTGCTTTTTGAGTAGGGGCATTGCCGTGTTGAAACTAAAAAGGGTCTCCTGTTGACAGAAATTTGGAAACATGCTATTGTATTAAAGATTATTGTATGCTCTAGCAACAAGACAACACACGTTTCTTAATTTGAACTAAGGGGACAAGTCAAAACTAATTGTAACATTAAAATAGCACTGCCAATTAAACTTCACAAAGATACAGTAAAAACTTTTGTAAATAATGCAATTGTTATCTTTTTGTTTTATGAGGTGTTTCTATAGCTATTTCACCACGATAAACAATTAGTAAATGTTTCCAGTTGTGAGCAGGGTCCTCCATTTCGCTTAACACCAAACTAAAAAAGTTTATTTATTTATTTATTTATTGTAGTATGCATATCATCATGAACATGCTATATATTAGAACCTCTTAGCACTAATGTGAAGTATAGATTTACAGTGGCACTTTTTCACCTGCAAAACTACTTAAAGTAAAACAGGAGAAATTACAGCAGATTTTCTGCTCTAGTTTGCACTCGAGATGTTGTGTCTTTGGTGCAAGAACAAGACTGTTCTGCACAGCTCCTGCAGGCTGGAGAGGATGTCACTGTCAGAAGTCTGAATCATCATCCAGCATACAATGACGCACATACACACAGGTCTCATCATTACCACTAACACCCTCGAAGTGACTGGATGGGTTCTATGATATAATTTCCAAGCAAAACTATGGATGCCCTTGTCCTGTTATCTACACACACTTAAAAACGCACACACACATCCCTTGTGTGACCTATGGTTTGCCTGTCTTATCTACGCCAGCCCGAGGAAATGGAGCCAGACTGTCTCTGTCACCCACCTCCCAGCTAAATATAGAACCTGAAGGAAAGTGCTCTACACACTGAGACAACCATGACCACACACAAAGCAGCTGGAAAGTGGTGTATCACCAAGATAGTTTGGACTTTAGGCTTAGAGGAAGATGTAATGTGACATATCTGCTCTGTGCAACTGGAACCAGCTGCCTGCTGTCACATACACGTGCTAATACTGATGAGCACTGACAAACACATGTCTACGCAACTACATGCACGCACACAGACACATATGCCAAACATCACAAACAAATCCTGAGCTACATAATGTATTCATTTTCACCCAGCTGACAGCAACATGCAGCAACTTTCTTTCTGCGGCAAACAGATTATAAGCGAAAAAAAAAGTACAGCGGGTGGTGCATGTGTTGTAAGATCCCACCTTTGTTAGCACATGCCATCCATTTCAGATTATCTGCGAAGGCTGACTCTCGACCAATCAGGTAAGGGAATATGCGGACCTGCAGAGAGAAAGTAGATAGCTTCTGTCAGTCATTTTAATCGCATTTCGATAGGGCCCACCACACCACCATATAGATGATAACACTGTCAAAGCCAGGCAGAAGACTCATTTTTTATCTGCCAGTGATTCTGGCCCTTTTTCCTTGTTTAATAGAGTCAATTATGGACTTCTGAAAGTTTTAAATGTGTCTTTTAGATATTATTTAAAGTTTAAGTAATTCAAATAATTTTTATCAACCCAAGAAACTAATCAAGGATTAATTGATAAGGGTTTTAAAATGAGATAAATGTATCAAGAATGTGCAATTAGAATGACTACAAATGATAAGCCATGATGTAAATATTTTGCGTTGAAAAAGCCGAGCCCAAGCTTGACTTGCTCAATCTAGAGAATCTTCTAAACTCCCTGCTGCCAAACCCATTTTTGCCTGGCAGTGCTTAGTTGGGTCTAACAACAGGTGTAGTTGGCAGGTGTGTGTGTGTGTGTGTGTGTGTGTGTGTGTGTGTGTGTGTGTGTGTGTGAAGAGCAGGTTGCCAGATTGGACCAGATGCAAGCCTCTGGGGGCACAGCTGCCATAGCTCCCATGCCTGCATTTTTCACTGCCTCCCTTTACCCTGACAGCATGTCTGTTTGTGTGTGTATTGTATGTGTATGCCGGCACACAAATGGCTTGATGTGGGTATGTGTAGGCTTTATCTGATTTTGGATGACTGCATTCAATAGAAGGGCCTGAAAATTGCAAAAATACAGTTTACGTATAAAACACATTTCCTTTATGAGAAATACTTCCATATTAAATTGTATTTAGTTAATTGTTACAGCAATGTGTCATACATAAACTCCTTATACATTCAATTGTGATTATAATAGATTTAGCAGGCAAAGATATAAACTACAGACAGCTAATTATAGGCTCTAATTTTCTAGTATGGATATTGTTGGTCTATTGTCAACTATAATGAGTTTCACTGTGAATAAGTAGAGTTGTCAGACTGTCATTTTTAAGCAGCCCTCATTGTCTAGACCATAATCATCCCCTATTCATACAAACCTCAGCCATTTTAATGAAATTGCCAGAGTGACAGCAAAACACAGCATAGCCGATATGCTCATCACCGCTCGATGTAGGGCTAAGGGTAAGAGGTGTCTCACTGGTATTTTCTGTTTGTGGTAATGTGCTTTTCTTCACTGGTAGCCTAGACAGAGGTCAAACTACAGCAGGCTGGTTATTAAATATGAAAGAGGTTTACAGCTGAGTTAAGTACAGTGGAGATAAAAAGGAGAAGGAGCTCTAACCACAGCATGCAATCTTCAACCTACCTGACTGCACAAATTTATATAGGCAGGAATACAAATCCACATATATGTAAGAAAATGCACAAACATACAAGTGTACACATATGTATGTATCCGTAAACGCACACATCCACAGACACACTCATGTACAAGAGTAACACATGTTCTCAGGCATGTTCAGCCTGATGCACACACTGCTCTGTCATTTCAAACATAAATATACTTGCTTGAAAAAACACATTTGTTCTTGCACTTGAGTTATGTACTCAGCACTTAACACTATAATTTATTCAGTTCTCCTGTGTAAACATTCACTCAAACATTTAAGACTGTAAGTATGTGTAAAAGTACTAGTGTAGGGAGACGTGTTTTAATGTACAAAACATGAAGTCACACAATGTTAACACTCACACTATTAAAATAACAGTGGGCTAATTGTTTTACTGTTAAAGGGCTTGCATGCAATCTGAGCATAATCTAACCCAGACAGGGTTAGTGTTGGTTATAAAACCCCAGCTGATTTCAAATGTAGGTTTTTGAAAGCAAAACCATAGCCATTAATGTACCAAGTGATGATTTCAACATTATCTGCTGTTGCTGATGACTATTGCATCTGTGTAATGGTAGAGTAAACCTGTTTTAGATGAACAGATGTCTATACTGTAATAATTTAATATAACTGCAGTTTATAATCCCAAATCCTAAAGCTAAGCCTGATGTTTTAAAGAAGTATAATAAAGTGTTTAGTAGAGTGTGCTTTTATTTAGTTTTGTTTTCTCCTAGTTGTTTTGATTTGGAGAATATAAGGCTGATTCCTAATGTTTAAAGATCATGAAGATTCATGTAAAACAGCTAATATGGCATAGAATTAAAGACAAAAACAATGCCTGAGCACAGCTCAGCAAAAGCCACAAAATTACATTCTCATTTACACTGGCAACTTATATCAATAAGAACAAAATCTCTTTTTAATTGTCATTGTTACTACCATAGTGGTACACAAAGCACTCACACTTCTGGACATTAGCAAATCAGCAGACCTTGATAACCTTGTGACACACTTTCTAAAGTTAGCAGCTAATTTTATTTCTCCTTCACTAACACATCTTTTAATCTATCTTTTGCCTCTAATGAAATTCCTTATCTTGATGTCTGCTTTTGTTTTACCATTACTAAAAGCTGGTGACCCAACACTTCTAAATGATTACAGGCCCAACTCTAATCAGTACTGACTTCCTGGATTCAGGAATTGCTCATTTCTAATCACTTTCAACGTTTTTAAGGATAGACTGCTGCTCTTTGAGTCAAAGACTTGGCTGTTTTTGGGGTGGCTGATTCTTCTTTGTTGGGTTTGCAAGTCTGAGGACACATTCACAAAGGAGTGCACTGCTTGGGTAAAATTTGTTTGTACTTAACTGTCCTCAACTGGGCCAAGAGCAGGCTGGAATCTTCTCAGAGGACATGGTTATTGACCCTTGTGGTGGATTCCCAGCCTGAACTACTGACTCTCACAAGGAAGAGACAGATATTACTCAGGGAGTGCCTATGACAATTCAGATTGGAAATGAGGGCCACATGCAGACTATGTCTCTGTTTGCTGAGACTCATTCTACTTGCACGGTATCATCAGTGTAGGCTGTTCTGTCGGCCATACTGCACATGTGCCTGATGCAACTGTGCCTCTCATTTGTGGGACTGAGCCCAAGGAGTCCCCGCTACAGACTGAAGAGCTACAGTGTAGTCTCCAGGCTGTTATAGTTAACCCTTGGCTAGTGGGACAACATAGGCAATACTGGCAGAGGACATGCACTGGGGCCTCATGATGTACTGCCAAATGGTTGTGACAGATAAGGTATGGGCAGTGCACAAAGAAAAGGGCACAAGCTGGCATGGGCAGGGTTGTGTGTTGCACAGCCTATCAAAGTCCTGAAGCTCTGGGAAGTACATTTATCCCATTGCCAATTTTTTTCTACAACTTCAAGGTCAACCCAATGCTGATAAGGATGGGCAGGGTGGTCTAGCTTTTCTTGGTCTCTGAAGGGTGGCCTGTGTGGCAGTATTAGTGATGAGCCACCATAGAAATTGCAGATTACATGACTACCTCTGGTACTTAAAAACTTTTTTCCATACATAACCATTACAAAGGGAGTGGCTTGAGCTAGAACTTGACCAGAACTTTGTCAATATTGGCGTTTGATGATTAGTTTTAACTGGAATTTATCTGGGCTCTATCTTTGAATATAGTAACCATTTACCATAATACATTAATTGCACATCCCACGTTTCTTTCCCTGTGGGAAGCCCATGTGCCAGAGTTAAGTTAAATATCAAATATTCATAGTGACACTTCAGTAGTGATGGAAGCCCAGCAGCTGCTTAAATGGTCTACATCAAACAACATGCTCCTCAATGGAGAAGAATCAGTGTAACTGAGAATCTGTTTCTTTGAGGACAGAAAGTCCCAGTCATGACCACCACCATGTACCTACAGTATCTCAGCAGAGACACTCACATTGAAAAAGTAGTGAGGTAAACCTCTGAACAGCTCCACTTTTTGACTGCTCGCCTGACACAGCTTACCCTGTGAGGGGCTTGTTACCACCTACGCTGCTGCGGTCAGGCCGTGTCTGGAGTAAGACAGTGATCGTCTGGTGGGGTGCAATAAAAGTGAAGCTGCTCTACTGGAGAGGGTGCAAAAATTGCCTTTGGGATCATCTCCAGAAGCTGCACCCCACCACTGTAACTCCCAGAGCAGGAGAGAAAAGGCAACCATTCAGCTGGTCAAAGGAGAGACATGCACAGCATCCAATCAATGATTTTCTTCCACAGACAAGAGCAGACAATACAAACAGACAGAAACAATTTTACACATATCCAGTACAGAACAAACAGGTTGAAAGCAGCAACCCTGCCTAAAGCAGTCAGACTGTACAGTATAGAACTGAATGGAACAAGATATGGATAGCAGAAATCTTTGGGGTCTGTTTTTGTTTGTCTGTGTTGTATAAGGCATTTTAAAATGTATGGATGGTTGTATGTAAGTGTATGGTTGTATTTATGAATGCATATATGTGAGTATGAATGTATGGGTACATGTGTGTATATAGATATGTATATTATATTTTTATGATGTACAGTAATGTATATGTTGCTTCTATTCAGTTGTTAACTGTGACTATAAATAGTAAAAAACTCAAAGTCAGAGACAACTGATATCAGCTACATTAAACAGCCTTTTTGAATCAAGTGAGATGCATAACTATACTCACATCCATAAACTCACATGTTCATACCTGTCCATGTGAGTTTATGGATGTGAGTATAGTAGATTATGTCATGAACATATCCTGAACATTTTGTTACTGTATTTCAACATAGTATAACATCATATAACTTATGAACTTGTAATAGACTTGGCTGAAAGATGGGATCAGTGGAGTGCATACCTGTTGAAACTACACCTGGAAGATCCACCACTGAATTACATCAAATAGCTACCAGATAAATGTTCAGATTCACTTCTCTGTCCATCTTCACACCTCCACTCTCTTACACTCACATGTGCATTTTCTATTTGTCTTTCTTAAATGAATTAATGTATGTTCCTGGCAGCATCGCTAGTTAATCAAAGCTGTTTGGAGCATCACACAAACCCCACGAAATGACTCATTTTACTATCAGAATTTGATAAATTCAGTCCGATAACATTTGGAAATTTTAGAAGAGCTAAATTATTAAATTATTTTATCCCAATTTAAGTGAGCAGAGAGCTAACTATTTAGTTCAGAGGCTCAGTCGGTGGAAGATTTCTTGTGCATGCTCTGCACATTGAGCATGCATGCAGTGCATTTATCTGGTCAGTGTGGAAATGTCAGACCTGACACCAGATTTATAAACTCTGTATACTGTGAAATACAGACAGATTCATCTCTCACTAGGTTAGATAGGCTTAATCAGCATTGTGTGAACTCATTTGGCAAGGGGCTTGAATAAAACGGATGTTAATTTATATGTACAAGGTTTAAACTAGGCTTCACAATGGAATTAGGAATTTTAAAAATTCAGTTCTTTTAATTTACGTTATGCTTTTCGAGGTCATGCTTCAAAAAAGTAAAGACAAATGCAAAATTGCTTCTTAAATATTCTTTATCTACAAACGGCAGTTATCTGAAAACTGTGACAGCATCTCTCTGAAAATAATCACTGGTTTTACATGAAAGAAAAACTCATTATGGAATGTATTTGAAGTTGTCGGGTGTTTTAGACTTTTCATCAGTAGATACTGTTATTCATGGCAATGCTTTATTTATAATCTCATTTAATGACTAACTAGCTAACATTTTTTTCTATCGATATTTTGAATGAATGCCATCTGCATACTCATATTTATTCAGCAACTTATTTGCATGTCTACATACTCAGTGTGAGACTATACAGTGGTGAAGCTGTATGGCACGTTGGAAGGAAGCCATTAAAAACCAGCAGCAGAGGGAGAGAAAGGGAGAGAGCAAGACTCGAGAGAGTGACAGAGACTGAAGACTTCTATTATCAGCGGGGCTTCTTCTAAATGGAACTATCTAGCAGCCTTGTCCCCTCTCCGCTCACTGCTGTTCAGCCTTGAGGCAGGACTGTGCATGATTGTGTATGTGTGTGTGTGTATTTTTGGAAGGGGAGGGTGTGTGTGTGTTGGGGGGTGGGGGTTCTAGCAGTTTCAGGGACCACCAGATAAACACAACACATAGGAATACATTGACTGTAACAGACACCTTATATTCAATGCAAACATATACTCAAACAAATTCAAGATTAAAATTGGTTAATGGTCAATAATGTGTCTAACATTGAGATCAATTCACTACTGACTCCCACACACACAAAATATTCCACATTCAAATTTCTTCATTAGCACATTTGTTGTCAAGGCTGTTAAAAGATTTACCTGAGGCAATGAAAGTTGTTTTTACTATATGTGTACCCTCACAGTCACATTCATTTTTGCACGCATATGGAGTGTGAATTTAGGGTGTATGCATGTATTATTGAGTGCTGTACTATTACAGGGTGGAGACCCTGTGGGCTTTCTTTTACAGAGGAAAATGACCTAAGAATAACCCCTTTTCTTCCCCTCCATCTACTCGCTCACTCTCTACTCGCATTTCATTTCATGGCTTGTCAGAAGAGCACCACAATTACCTTGCAGGACAGCAGAGCTTAGCTCAGTCCTCAGAGACAGGGCCATACTTAACTCTGTTTTAAAGCCCTCTGAAAGGACCCCATACTGGGTCCACTCAGTACATTTTGCTTGTCAACAACTTTCTCTAACAACTCAACAAAATACTAATACTTTGCAAAAACATGCTATGAAACACTTTGGCAACAAAACAAATGTGTATCCATATGATGTATTGCAGTTCAGTGAGCAGTGTGGTATTTCTCTAGAAATGTTGTTACTTTTGTAGTCATAATAATTGTAAGTAATTGGTAATCAACACTACAAAATATCATCCTTCTCCCTTTTTTTGTTGATTGCTACATTTAAAACATCCTCTACGTCCTAATTCTGCTTATTCTGACAGCCCATTCTCAACTATTTAAAAAAAAATCCAACATAATAGTCATTCATAGCCACAGGAGGGCATTAGTCCACTGCTCACCAGTGCACATTATCCATTAGAATAGATGGTTTCAGTTCCATGAAGTTGTGAACAAGGCATAATGGGAAACTGAGAGCAACTGACCTCACAATACAACTGTCCTAGAACACCATTGCAGAATAATGTGCTGTGTGTGTGTGTGTGTGTGTGTGTGTGTGTGTGTGTGTGTGTGTGTGTGTGTGTGTGTGTGTGTGTGTGTGTGTGTGTGTGTGTGTGTGTGTGTGTGTGTGTGTGTGCTGTGTGTTTAATACACTACCTTCCTCTCTGGCCAGTTATACTTGGCAAAGATGGCATCATATGTATCCACTGCTCCATCTGTCACCAACATAATGGCCTGGCTACACTCACTACCTCTTCCAGTCTCATTGAACTGGAAAGAGAAAGAGAGAGGGGTGGTGTTACTGTGTTACTGCAGGCGAGCAGAAAGACAATTCAGCTCCTCTTCCATCAGAATGCAAATTGAACCTGTACAAAATCTACTTTCCAAACATTTAATGTAGTTCATTACATTAGCATGTAATTTATCTTTACATCACTTACCATCAAGACATGGAAGCTAACTGTGTTATAACATCAAGCTAATGGAATAATAATAGCATGCCTTCTCCCATGCACGTGCATGCACACAAGCTACAAGGAAATCTAGTGTAAGAGTGCATTACCATCCTGAGATTACAAAGAGGAGTCATTAACCAGAATGGAAACATTTGTCATTGTAGTGTCCACTTAGAGAGATAGTACATGTTGTTGAAATATGAGCATTTAGAAAGTAATGGTACATGTGTTTGAGTGTTTGATTAATTGCTCATTCATAATGAGAAGATGTCGACCCAGTAACCTGAGTCATCAAGTGCCTTGTTTACTTGGTTTTTGCATGATGATTTTGTTGATTTAGCTATTAATTACAGTGCTAATTCATTTTGTGCATCAAGCAATTTGTGTTCTGTGTGTATGTGGTTGTGTGCATGTGCGCGTAGGTGTGTGTGATCATGCATGAGCAAAATACTTACGTCACTAAGAAGATTGAAGGCCTCAGTCAGAGCTATGTCTAACATACCAATGCCTTGAGCAAACAGCTTGTCGAGGTGCTCCCGGAAATGCTGGGGAAATAAAGTTTGGGGAGAAACATTACAATCATGGTGACAAGAGAAGAGAAAGAAAAAACATAAAAGGTGACAGAATTGGAGGTCATTATTGATTTTTATGGAGAATAAATAAAAATAAGGGACAAACAGGAGCCAGCATCAATAAAAAGATAACAAATATAAAGGTATTGGCTTCATTTTCTCATAACAGAGAGACATTATATTTCGCTGAATTTAATTTACCATAATGTATTTGTGAATAGAGATAACAGCAATAGAACCAATAGTCAAATGGGCACTAGGCCAGTGTTTGCAGCAAACTGTCACATACTGACTGAGAGAACTAAAATATATCCTGTTTTCCCTTTACCTCCCTTTAACTGACAACCATTCAGTCTAGTGTGTGTGTGTGTGTGTGTGTGCTAGTGCGTGTGCGTGTGTGTGTTTGTGTGTGTGTGTGTGTGTGTGTGTGTGCTAGTGCGTGTGCTTGTGTGTGTGTGTGTGTGTGTGTGTGTGTGTGTGTGTGTGTGCTAGTGCGTGTGTGTGTGTGTGTGTGTGTGTGTGTGTGTGTGTGTGTGTGTGTGTGTGTGTGTGTCTACTTGTTTGTCTGTCTGTCCGTTCATAGGTGTGATCATGCCACAAAGGGTACATTACCTCTCTGGCAATTAATGATGGGTTTAATGTTGTCTAACAGGTCTCGTGTGCATGTATAATTATCTGCAACAGCCTGGAGGTTAACTAATACACACAAACATGCAGGCACGCACATGCGCGTACACACACACGCAAAGATGGATGGACATATACACACACAGATGGACACACAGAGCCCATTATCCAGTTCAACCTATTTATAGCGATTTAGATCCAGTTGTTGGCATTTGGAACATTTCCTGTAAAATCTGGCTCTCCAACAAACTGCAAAAACCATTCCCATCAATGGAAGTGAGCAACACTCTAACACACTGATATAATATCAGTGGCAACAAAGGTTTTACATACTGTATAAGATATAATTGTCTCTCACTCTTTAGGATCTAGTAAGTTTCCAAACCTACAACAGGATCCTCCCAGCCTATTATGTTCCTCCACCCTTCTTTTCACTCCCTCTACATTCATCTCTTCCAGTCTTCTGCCCCTTACTAATGGGAGGAGGAAAGTCTCTCAACACACAGTAGGGGACCCAAACAGTGTAAAGACATAGCAGGGGTTTTCTCACTTGGGAGCAAAAACACACACATACGCACACGCACACACAAACAAACAGGAATAAACACCAGCAACACACACACAAAAATGTGCACAAAAACAACCTCCAGCATCCCTGAAAATACCCCCATATGGCAAAAAGACACAACCTTTTCTTTGATGTGGATAAAAAGGTTAATCGGTTCCAACAAAAGGCTGTACCCTGGAGCACAGCAACTTTACCTAGTGAGTTTGAGTGTGTGCGCGTGTGCGCGCGTGCGCGCGAGTGCTTGCACTTGTGTGTATGTGAGTTAAGATCGAAGTAATTTGTCTCAGCACAGCGGGCTATGTTCAATCCCTGGCACAGCAGTGCACTAAAGTGGCAGAGTCAGAATGTGTGTGTCTGTGTGTTCATGCTATGCTGAATGTGCCCAACCTTTTGTGCTGCACCACGAGGCTCTGAAATGTAACTTGGACATCAAACCCTTCAGTGCTGAAGACCCCTTTCATACTCAAAAATGATCACAGCAGTCAGCTTAATGACACCTGGCTACAGAGACAGAATAATGAATGAATAAAAATAACATAAACTGCAGCTTGCTAAAGCTTAAAGCAGACACAATTCTGATAAAAGCATGAAAAAGAGTTGATTTTGCTGAACAAAAACTGTAAGTACTGTGACATGAGGATAGGCCTGTTTCAACATTACAGGTTTGCAGTGATAAAATATGATGTCAATCATATAGTTCATCATCATATTAGCATAACATTCTGGTTCATACGTACAACCACCCATTCTGTTGGTAATGGTTAGCAGTTTTTCTTGTAGTCAAATCCAGGCTCAGTTGTTGCATCCATTCAAAAACATTCTGCCCAGTGAAAATGAATTTTTAAAATCTGCATTCGAAAAGAAGTCTAGGTTAATGGATCTAAATATTAGCCTGGAACTGACGTGCATGTGAGTAATAATTAGTCAGTAGACAAATAACTAACTCCTGCTAATATAGCCAGATGAATGTGAGAGTGAGAGCCATAGCCGTGACAGCTTGACAACTGGTATTTATGACCCAGTTTAAGTTTGGGCATGAAATAACTGATTTTGGAAAGACAGATCAGTCTGTTTAAGTCTCCAGTGTGACAGTGACTTTCTGCCCCCGGCTGAAGTAAAAGACATTAGCCTTATCTACCAGTGCAGACTGCCTTCCTCTCTTAGCTGGCTGACTCACAGTACATTACACTACCATCTGGAATTAAACACATAATACTAATCCATATGCATAAGTGTATATAAACAGAAACCAACTTAAACACCAACAGGCACACCAGGCACGTGCATGCACACACACACACACACACACACACACACACACACACACACACACACACACACACACACACACACACACACACACACACACACACACACACACACACACACACACATACATAATTCTACAGCACTTGCACATACAAAAAGGGGTCCATGCCTTTGCAAGTAAACAGCTGCATCGTGAAAGTATGGACTGCACTAATAGAGGTTAGCAATTGAATTTTAAAATGGAATTTTAAAGAATTCAGAAGGGATGGAATTTTTAGTGTGCACCTGGAGATGGAGCCTATATTGTAATCACCAAAGAGGGGCAGAGGATTAGGGATGAAGAATGGAATCAGGGAATTATCACTTGTGAATTATCACATCTTATGAATGAAATGAAAACATATTGTATGAACTGTCCAACAAGTATACATTCACATAGTGTGCTTACATTTGCACAAGGATTCTGGTTTTTGGAGTGTCCTGATGTAAACACTGTATCTATACTACACTACACACTCTACTATATACTCTACACTATAGCTGTCACTACACTTGTATACACCAGCTTGAATTCTTGATTGAAAACCAGGATAGTATGGCATGCCAACACCTTATCCAGCTTAAAATTCTCTGCCTATCTATGTTGGCAGGTGTCATTAATTCAAGTTACTCAGTAGTTAATCAGTAATTCTAATAATTTGCTGGTAAATGATGTAATGATGATTCAACACATTGAAAAGACAGTCTGACATTGGTCATGCAGATCAGGAAATGTGCTATCTTGTTTTCCATTACCGGCCATTAAATGGTGATGCTAAATCCAGCATAATTATAAATCCAGCAGAGAAACCAGACAACCAGAAACCAGACTGTTCCTTCTCAGTTTTTGAGGTAACTCAATCAGAACAGTTATATTAAGTTTCATTTTTAAATATATTTATTTTTTAGTTATACAGGCAGCATTTTATGTATTTTTCATTATTTTTCTTAATTCGAGTTTAATATATATGTACATGTGTTTTTTTTCATTCATAAGTGTTTATAATTATCAAACTCCCAGTGACGTTTACTGTTTCAGTGCACTGTGTAATTTCATAAAATAAAGTTTATTGTTAAGCTGTAAAATATCATGCCTCCATTATATATCTTTGTCAAGTGTATTTGTGAATATGTATTCACAGATAATTAGAGATTTATATTTTCTGAACCTGCCAAGCCTCAATCAAAGCAATGTAAGACAAACAATAGGAGAAAGAATGAAAAAAATAATAAACTCACATCTTTATTGGTGACGTCTGCTTGGACCAGAGTTCCATTCAAGCACGGCTCCACATAATGCAATTCTTCATTGTACTGGAAGACCAAAAATGGATCACTTTAATCAATTGTGCTGTTTATATAGAAATGTTTAATTTAATGTCAAAAAATGTAAAATGTGAAAATGTTAGAAAACTTCACTCATCATGATGAAAAGCACACAGTGCAGTACACAATGTACCCACTGCCTGCCATTCTGTGATAATATTCACCATTTAATGCATGAGTATGAATTAGACTTCAAAGTCCAAGAAAGAGAATTGAAATGTGTTCTTCCAAAGCCAGCCATTTTGCCCTAATCGGTGTATGTGCATATGCATCTCTGTGTGTGTACACTGTAGCATGAAAAGAAGTAACTTTTCATGTGTGCACATAATTTGTTACATCACTGCATATACTGTAGTAGAAATAAAGAATACTTTTCATAATAGGGTGTGTGTGACTTTCATTCATGTGTGTGTTTTCTATGTTTATAGAATGCAACACTGTAAAAGCGACACAGTAATAAGCAACACAATAAAAAGAGGAAGAGTGAATGAGTCAAAATGACATCTTTTTAAGAGTGCTCAGAGAAAACAATATGTTTCTGCCTACTTTTCTAAATCCTCTTTTCTTTAATCTTTCAAAAGAATAATTTTCAAAATAACATGATTAGGATATCAAATGATAATGAAGATTTTGTTCTGTGGAAAGAGAGAGAATGGAGGCTGGCAAAGTGACTAACTATGTTTTGATGTGAAATAGCATCAGACACACCCACACACACGTGTGTATGGCCTCGCAAACACACACACACACACACACACACACACACACACACACACACACACACACACACACACACACACACACACTCTTGCACTGTTTCAGCAGACAGAGATGCGATAACAATGGTTTGGGTGCCTGAGGCGGGATCCAATCACAACTGTCTTTTTTGCAATTCAAATCTTCATTCAGCTGACTGCTAATTGGTTGTGAGCGTGACAGGAGAGAAAGCTGATTTGTTCCAGCATTTCCTCTGATCTGAGGAGGAGAGGATGTGGGCCTGTATGTTTGTGTGTGTCTATCTGAATTAGTCTTAGTAGTTTATGTAACCTCTTTACAGCTGCATGCACATCTGTGTCAACTTACAGCGATGATGTTGAAGAAGTCGTCATCTCCGAGAGTGTCCAGTATAGAGGAGACAGTTTGCCTGGCGATGGTCAGCCTCAGGCCTTTCATGCTGCCACTGACATCCACCAGGATCACCACATCCTTTGGAGAAGTGGCAGCCTGGATGTACCACTTCCGGTTACGACAGTCAAAAGCTATCACCCCGTGTTCATCTGGCTTCCATTTGATCCCTTTAAGAGACAAAGTCAACATCAAAAGTCAGAGCAAACAATACACAATGAATTGCAATAGTGCTAGAGTTGCATCATTTGTGCAGAAGGAAAACAAATTGTTACCTTGGCTTGTAAGGTGCATGAAACATAAAAGAGGTGGCCAGGAAATATGCTCTATGGAGCCCTAAAGGCATTCTGCCAAAGCACACTGTCACAACACGATTTATCTAAAACATTCATTGTCTGTTTATTAGAACTGGCTCTGCCCCTACACTCTTTTAGAAAATACCTTTTTTTTTTCTTTTTTTTTTTTTACACTTAACTGTCGTGCTATCTAGCCACGCAGATAGCTCCAATTATATTTGCTGTGGTTTTGAGATATCTATCTCTGAGATTTTTGCTGCTACCCTAATACAATGATGATGAATGGAATTGTATTTGTGGTTCCTACAGCATTAAATTACACTGAACTTCAGCAGCAATTTCTCATTTTAGAAATTCCTCCCATGTCCTACTTAATAATCCAAAGGGGACACTGTTAACTGTGTGCATAGGGATTATTTTTCAATAGACAGAAAATTTGATTTTTATTTGCAATTTGAATTAACCAGATATTTAAGATAAAGGATAGCAGCAATGATCTCCAGGTGGGCCAAAATATCTTCATAAAAGAACAGAAAACAAAACAACAAAATGACAGTATAGATCCAAAATTCAGGCCTCAAAAAACAACCTATAGTTACGTTTACGTTATCTAGCAGCTGTAGTAATGCACTCTGGCTTTCCGAAACCATTACAAATCACTGTTAATGAAGAATTACATTTTATGGTGTGATAATATCGTGATCTCATGAATCCCTGGCAAGGTAATTTTAGACCTATACTGTTCGGTGGTCAGAACACTAACAATAGACAGTGGAGGAGGCCCTTTGAAAGATGGAGCAGCACAGAATATACACGTCAGATGTGGACTGAGGCATATGATATTAAAAACTATTATTAGAGAACACCTATATGTTGGTTCAAGAGGTCAAAAAATAAAAATAAAAAAGAGAAGTCTTTCCATCGATTATCTCATAGTAGGTGCCACATATAATAAAGTATGTATTCGCTAATGTGATTCAATAGGCTGCTTTTCTTTATCATGCTTCTTCTGTTCTTATTCATTCCACTTTACCTGAAAATGTTAATTTTAATATATCTTCTTCAGCCACTCTCTAATCTCTTCACACTCTCTCACCTTAACCTCCCCCCTCTCTCTTCTTTTATCTGCTCTTCCCCCTCCACTAGCCTCCGGTGTCTAGCTATCAGTCACTGAGCATTCCCACACAACCCTCATTTTGCTTTAGGGAGACAGCAACTTAATTACAAACACACATATAACACACAAACCAACACAAACAAACACACACTTACCTGGGTACTGCCTGAAAAAGCCTTTGGCACTGCCAAAGTACTGCCATATGAGTGATGGGTCTCTCTCAAAGTTATCCACAAACACTTTATTCAAGGCCTCAGACCAGAACACCCCATTGACAATTGCAGAGTCTAAGGATTAAAGGGAGAAAAATGGAGAGACAAAGACACGCATGAAGAAGAGAGAAAAAACACAATTTGAGCAAAAAGGTTAACATTGTTATACACTCCAGGATGCTGGAACAGGTATTTTCTAGTGCCTGCTCATCCAGTCATATCGTATCATGCAGTCCTCCACAGATTGCTATCAGGAACTATTCATTACACAGGGATACAGAAAATGTTAGCAGAAAAACAGAATGAAAAGATGGAAATACAGAAAAAGAACAAGAGATATATATACAATATGAACAGTGCTGTTGCATTTGTTCATAATTCAACCCAAACTGACTAAATCAATGATGAAGCTTATCAATCTCTGATGCTTCTATTTCAATGTACAGTCTGAGAAGATCATGAATGTAACTGGTTCGCAAGCCAAGCAGCCAAGTTCATTACAGCTACTCACTACCACGATTTTTCTTGGTTCAGAAGCGGGGCAGGGAAGATGGAAGCAGAAAGGATGAACAGACAGACAGACACAATCATAAAGTAAGACAGATACACAAAAGGCGTAGAGAGAGAGATTAAAAAAAAGAAAAGAAGAAAGCCAGGATGGCAGACGGAAAGGCAGGCAGAAAATTACGGTGAGAGAAAGACAGATAGACAGACAAGTACCTAATGGACAGAGAGAAAGAAAAGCAGATAACAGATTTCCCATCATCTCCTATGCTGGCAACATTGTTCTGCTGTCAACAGTCATGCCAATAAGCCATGATTGAATTAGTCTTCTGGAAGCTAGCACACTAAAACCCTCTCTTGATAGTAAACACTCATCCACCTCTATGGAGTGGAGTGGAAAGAAGGCTGGATTTGATCCAGGCTCCATTTACACAACAATACAGTCACTTCTGGTGCAGTTTGAGTGTCTATTACAATCTCAACTCGTCATGATGAGGGAGAGGGTATGGGTTCGACTTTCCCTGTAAGCTGTCATCTAAATTCCTCTCAACTAATGCACTCTTTAATTCAATTTGATCAAAGGAGCTCCCATGATTCTATATATTCACACTTGCACGTGTGCTCAGATTAAAAAGTACAATTGTGTAGGTTACCCACTGCACCAGTCTGAGCATTATGAGCTGAAATCAACTTCACATTATTCAGTTACTTATGATGATTAGGGCGGAGAGATTTAACAAGAAGAGTGACTAAGAAGCAATTGATGTGCGCATTAGTGCATGTGCTCACGTGGATGGATGTGAACATATTCCCATTTCAGAGAGTATGGTAAATGCGGTAAATATGTGCATGACATCGTTGCATCCATCCTATGTCCCTGTCATGTGCCCTCATAAAGTATGATGGTGTGGGTTGTGTTTCGGTTGCAGCATGAGTTTGGAAGATGGATGTTGGACGTTGAATGTGGCGTGATGCTTCTGCGATTAATCTCCAGGGCCATACAGCTCTCTGCTATCAATGGCCTTAACCTCCAATTCATCATTGCTGCCACCAAACCATTTTATGACGCGCACAGGCAACAGCCAGCTGTTCAGCAGCATGAAGAACAGGTTCAGTTGACAGTGATTGGCTGCTATGTGTGGTGAAATAAGACAAAGAATAGTGTTGCGTCAAAAACGTACTTTGTTTTAATGAGACTGTGCTGGTACATTGAGAGTCTCACCCTAGAGAGCACTGGCAAAAAACCCAAACAAACAGGTTGTCCTAAAAAAAAGTTGAACTTTGCTCAACTTTTGCTGCGAGACAATACAGTATCATAGTATCGGTCAATCAGTAGTTGTGTTGTTAAGTCTTATATTATTATACATCTATGGATGTGTTACTAAAATTGAATTTCCTGGGTCATATTTCATCTTCTAACCTGCACCTGTAGCAACATACCCACATTAAGTCTTTTGCGATTCATTCAAGTGATACTTCTGTATGTGACTAAAATATTGTATACAATATTGTATGAAACTACAAGAGAAACGGTTTAGAAATATTAGGATGGTATGTTCATCATTATCATGAGGCTGTATTTGCTGACAAAACTGTTGCAAATTCATTCCAAAGGAGAACAATTTCAGTAAAATATGTTTCCAAATGTTTGAAAGAATCATTTCCTTTCCTCAAGCCAAGCCCCTCAGTCAGTTCTGTGAGACTTTGCCCACCAACAAGCTCCTTGCAGTCTCAACCAATACATCCACGTTATCACTACCAGTGAACAAAGCCTGCAGATCTAAGACTCTTGGAGCTCTCTCTCTCTTTCTGTGTGTGTGTGTGTGTGTGTGTGTGTGTGTGTGTGTGTGTGTGTGTGTGTGTGTGTGTGTGTGTGTGTGTGTGTGTGTGTGTGTGTGTCCGTCCGTGTGAGGGGCCGTTAGGGACATAATTTGTTCATTTGGAGTTTTCTCTAGTATATCAGTCACAACGCTGTCCAGGTGTTGATTTGATAAAACTGCATATCTTAATGGCTCAATCCCCAGAGTTTGTCTGTGTCTATACAGAGTTCTTTGACTGATTCTGAAACATGATGCAATTCTTTGCCATGTCATACCAAGGGACACACAGTGAGAAATCTGTTCGGCTGTTATGCTGTATCGGGGCCGACCTGGGTGGCCAGTCAAGGTCGTTGGAGGTATCAAATTGTTGGTCACATCAATAGATCTTTGCCTGGCCTCATGGTCATACAGAAAGTTGCAAAATCATCTATACAGTGATCCTAGTAGGTTACTGACATGATGATCATCTCTGGACACAGCAAGAAATGCAGATATAGTTTGTGTATGATCCTCAAGCACTCTATAAAGCCTCTCCTGACAGAAATTGCTGGAATCTTCGATTTGCAGAGACCCAATGCATTGCAGAGCACTAGTAAAAAAGTGTGCAACATACTCTTCATTGCCTCTCACCCGAATAAATAAGGTTTGGATTTTAAAAACAAATCAGAAAAAGATTCATTGTTGTTGAAAATTCAGCAGGAGCACATGAACATCCTAGTGTGAAGTCTTCCTGTTTCCTTCACATGACAGGAAGGCCTTCCTTTTTAACTGTAATGGTCATATTCACTACTGAATTGTTATATTTCACAATATTATATGAGAGCTTTTCAGCTGTGTATATGAACACATTTTACTAGTACGTTTGAAAGCTTTTCAGTAGTTTAAATGACAGTGTTTCAGTATGTGTGAGAGCGTTTCAGTAGTGTGTGTGAGAGCGTTTCAGTAGTGTGTGTGAGAGCATTTCAGTAGTATGTGTGAGAGTGTTTCAGTAGTGTGTGTGAGAGTCTTTCAGTAGTATGTGTGAGAGTGTTTCAGTAGTATGTGTGAGAGTGTTTCAGTAGTGTGTGTGAGAGTGTTTCAGTAGTGTGTGTGAGAGCATTTCAGTAGTATGTGTGAGAGTGTTTCAGTAGATTGTATGAGAGCGTTTCAGGATTGTGTGTGAGAGCATTTTTAGTAGTGTGTGTAAGCATATCATTTTTCTGTTCTTTATGTGAGAGTGTTTCAGTTGTGTATGTGAAAGCATTTCACTTTTATGTGTTTGTGAATTTCAGTATAGTATGTGAGTATTTTTGGTTTCATATGTGTATTTGAGAGGAAAAGTATGTGTATGCAAATGGAAATTTCTGAAAATCTGATTTATGTCCCTCACGGCCCCTCATACGTCTGTATCTGTGTGCGTGATTCTACTCATTTGCCTGTGAATCAAATCAAAATTACCCTTCCTCTCCTTGTATCGGTCTGCCAGCCTCACTCTCCAAGCGCTTTCATTCAATTCCTTTCCATTTCATTCACTCTCTTTCTGTCACTCTCACTTGCCCTTTCTATTTTTTTCCACCTAGCTGTAATTAATCTGTTGCTCAGACCTTCCATCAGTCTGACTTAACCTACTTTCTTTCTCGTTTACTTTCTCCCTCTCCCCCCTCCTCTCTTTCACTCTCTTTCCATATAATTTCCTTGCCCATGACAGCTGGGTTAAGCTGACATGACGTTCACTCTGTCCACTGAGCATTGTACAAGGCCACGATTTCATTGGTTGGACTTGAGAGGATGGTAAATTAGCAGAATGTCTGATTATTTAACTGCTAATTAAGTCAGTGTGTGGCACGGATGATCCAGAGTTACAGTTAATGAACTCAAATCCCCCTCCTGACACTGGCACAAATTTATGTGCAGCAGCACATACTAACTGTTGTACTGATTGTCGCTCATTTTAAGACTGGTGTTTCAATTATCCCAAATGATTAAACCATTTAGAAACAAAATCAGCTCATGAGAGGCTAAGATGCACATGGCTTTTTATGTTGATGTCAGAATCCTAGTGTTTTTCCTTGTTTTCCCTTCCCTTTTATGGGCATGTGTCTCGTTTTCCCTGTCGGAGAAAGAAGTGCTTGTGCGTGTGTGTGTGTGTGTGTGTGTGTGTGTGTGTGTGTGTGTGTGTGTGTGTGTTTGTCTGGAGCTGGGTGGAGCTGGAGTTAACCACTTACCTGCACACCTGCACACCATCAGCCATCTTCAATCAAGCCACCTGCCAACAATCAGCCACTTCCACTCTCCCCTGGATATAAGCCTGGTTCAGTTCACCACTCATCGCCAGATTGTCAGCTTACCGCCGTGGTAGTTTGATGTACATTGGCGCTGTAGATTTTGACTACTTATTTTGTTTCCTGCTAATCCTGACAGTGTTCTCTGTTTCCAGTTCCCTGCCTTTGCCTGCTTCCCCTGGACTCAAACGGCCACCTCTGCCCCGCTCCAGCTCCAGCTCAGCCAATCCACAATCATTAAAGACTTTATTTTGCAACTACTTCTCGGGTCCTTTGTCTGCACCGTGGGTCCAGCTCTCGTTAACCTTGACAGTTGAAGGTGTTAAACATAACCTAGTCTGCATACTTGTAATTTTGAGCATACAGTCTGTTTATTGTACATAGGAGGTAGTAAACATACCTTTGTTGTACATGTTGGTGGGCACCTGGACCACGCTGAGGCTGAGATTGACTGACAGGTTGTTAAAGTGGTCATTGGGTTGCAGGATGAATTCTCCCCCTAGCTCTACGCTGTTCCCCTCCTCATCCACCTCATTGATCAATACGGCATTGAAGTATTCATACTGTAGATGAGAGGAGAGAGAAAAAGAGAATGAGGCACAGAGATGAGGTTGCACATACAATTAAATACATCCAAATACTGCCATTTACTGAATATGTAATTTAATTAATTTAGAATCTTATATCTCAGTTTCTACAGTGTGACTTGCTGAATTGTGTTTTCAATGTATAGGATGACTGGGTCACTTAAATGCTGAGTCAGACAGTAGATTACGTACTGAGGTAACCTGAATCCCTGGATCATCCCAGACGTGCATGATGTTACAGTGGAAAGTTGCTGAATTGACTAGCTAGATGCTGCATGTGGTGCTCTGCCTCCACTGTATTTTTAGTACTGCGCATACTTGGGAGACTATTAATAAATCATAGAGCTAGACAAATATAGAGCACATGGCTCCCTGCATCCTAAAGGCTTTGAAGTCTGAGACTCTACACAGGGGCACTGCCTGCACATACTATAGCCGAACAAAAGACAGCAAAGAGATGAAGATAAAAGATTAAGTAAAAAGAAAATTTTACATTTTAGTGTAAAAACCCAAAAACATGCATATCAATTTATGTTTACATGTTACAGACCTACACAGACACAAGCAGAGGCAGTAATGGTAGGTATTAACTTATGTCAATTCAAGCTGAAATAAGTGAAGGACCTTTTAAGGAGTCAATCTATGGTTGTTAATCTTTGGGATTTCAGTCTTGAAAAAATAGGCTCTTGCAAAGATAGGTTTCAGTGCATCATTATAGAAGCACATGTGCAGTGCAATCATATTTACTATATGGCCTGTAAAATAATTTGTGCCCAAGTCACCAGTGAAGTCTGTGTAGCAGCTTTTAGATTGTGAGTGTAGTTCAAAATTCTTCTCATTTAAATCTTGCTTTAATGACATCTGAAATTTGAACCAGGTCTTGATTCATTACACTGAAATTTGCTTTAAACTTTATAATGAATACTAAGATGTTAATTTGCTCACTTTTTCCACACATTTCTGATAAAATGTCCATCTATATTTTATTTTACTGTCAATATCAATAGTAGCAGCAGTGGCCCAATCCATTGTGCAGGTGGTGATTACATAGCTTAAGGTCACATTGATTTCTTTTGTAATGACCAAGAGAATAGCATTTGGACAGGCCCTCTGAGGAGAATGAATTGCCATTCTCAAGAGTCCAATACACAGCCTCAATACATGTGTTATCATTCAGAAGGGGGGACAGACACTGAACTTTGATTTTTGAAAGATGAGCAAGGTGGGACTGAAAGTACTGCAGGTCCAAGTAAAACGTGAATCTGTACAGAGAAAAGAGCATATTTTGCCTATTCCCCATTAAAGTATTCTAACAAAAGCTTACATACTCTGCTGTTCACTTCAGTAGACTCTCATTTGTATGCCCAGAGAAAAACACTTGATCCACCACCTTCTCTATTCTAGCACCTTCATTTTGGGCTAAATCTTTCCAGTTCCTCCTAAGGAACACCATCATCCCCTCAGCCCGGTGCAAAACAAAGATAAAGCCATCAATTAGGCTGGCAAACGCAGCGCCTATCGGTGTAATTAATCAGCCCTGATTAGGCTTATTAGCCTTTTATCAAGGGGAACACTGCCATTCAAGGTGAGGGAGCACAGCGTTGTGTGTTTCAGCCTATATTTTCCCTCTTCTCCTTTACCTCTAAAATATGTTTTGAAAAGGTTCATCCTGTTTGTTCACTCTAGTCATTTTTTCACTCTATGTTATTGATAAACAAGTGTATGAGTGATTTCAGGATGGCAACCGTTCATACAGTGTCACCCGGTGTAGGTCATAGGTTTCTTCAGTCAGCATTTAACTTTGCCAGTACAGACATTAGTATGCAACTCACTTTTGGGTCTTGACCCACCAATTGTAAAAATCTGATCTACACTGACCTTTAAAATGGTTGGGACACCAGCCATTTTCTATGACTAGCATAGTACCTTTTTTCCCCCCAGTGCAATAGAGTGCAGACTGCAAATAAGATGATTTTGACAAGGACAGGGTTTTTTTAGTTTCTTATCTGAGTTTGCTTTTCAGAATCATGTCAACTTTGTGGTTTAAAGGAAAAAAAATCTATTCCAAGAATGTAAATATTAAACCCTGACAAGTCAGCTGTGGCAGTACAACTTCTAGCGAGCAAGTAAGTAAAGGTTTATTTGTGTTGCATGTTTTCAAACAAGTTGCACAATTCAGGATAGTAATAAACTCAAGAGAATTAAAATGGAAAAAGGAGAGGAAAAAAGGAAAAGCAAGTAAAAAAGCTTTTTTTGTTTACAACTAAGTTTGATTATATCACATAAAAGGTGTCATGAGAAGAAAAAAGAAGCAAAGAGATCAATAAAAGAGAGGAGATGAAAGGACAAGAGAGAGATAGCAGGCAGAGGACAGGAGAGAACGATACATTAAGACAAAACAGGGCAGGGCAATATGATATATGATACGCTATGATAAAATACAATCTGGTAAATGGACAGAGCAGTGTAGGAAATTATAGAATATGATAGGATATGACAGTACTGGACAAAAAGAAAGGATGCGACAGGATGGGATAGGACGGACCCATGCATATAAATTATTGGGTGAGGTCAGGGGTCCAAAACAATGTCAGTACAATGCACCAACATGAATGATGTATCCATAATTTAATAAAGACTTCATACATTCAACATCCCTTTCAACAATACAGGATGGGTTGCTTGACTTGATGGGAGACATGGCAGTCTTTACCTCTTTGTCTGAGACTGGGCACAAAAGGCGTGAAAGATCAGATGCACTGATCCAGGTGTGTTTATTGGTCAATAAGTTGAAGTATGAGTATAAAAGTTTAGGGCCTGAGTGCTTTTTGCAGGTTGCGAAATGCAAGGCACACCTCACTGCCTTTTTTTTTTGGATAGTTATTGATCATGGCAACTATAGTTGGTAAAGTCATATAGCTCCAGGTATCCAGCAACAGCCATCACTAGTTTGTTCTCAGTGATTGTTGTCTGCACTTGTTGTCGTCACCACCACAGAAAGCTAGCCTCTCATTTAATCTGATTGGATAATGAGAGTTGAAGTTTTTTCAACTCAACTCACATTCAGGGCACTCCTGCAAAAATTCCCAATACTGTATGCAATTTTTGTAGTAGTCCACATTTACTTAAACTTTGATCAAAAAGCTGCTGCCACTGACACGGATAAGTGTCCGATGGCACAAAATCTGGTGGGGTTGCAGGAATGATGACCTTCAGGCAGTGGGATGCTGGCACCGTTTCTCAATGCAGAGAATTGTTTATGTGTCCTATTCGCCCATCTATTGCTTCCTTTGTATCTGACCTCTCCTGTTTTGGCAACTATATCTTTATTTCCTGCCAAAGGGGGCCATGGTGTCCAAAGCAAGGCTTAATTAAACCTGATTATAATTTTTACAAACCCATTCCAGTTTGTCAAAAAGACATCAACACAAAACACATGTTCAAATAGCATGAAAGTCAAGCAAATTCTACAGAACTTTATTTTCAAATGACAAAGATTATAAGTCAGCGTAACATCTTGAATGTCTGAAGCCATAATTAGGATACTGGGAAATAAACACACACACATGTTCACACACACTTCACACACAGTGCCAACTGCACCTGCAACAAGGCCTCATTGCGTCTCCACTCTGTTCCCTTTCTGCCATTGTCTTGTTTTATACCTGTTCTATCATTATCTCGCTTCCTTTTTCTTTCTCTCCCTCCCAACCTGATTCTTTCCTTTCCTTTTCTGGCTCAGCCCGTTTCTTCCTACCCATTGTTCACTGGCTGTATGCAGTCCTCGTCAAGCTCTTCACCACCCTGTGTCTTTCCAGTGTTCAACTCCCATGTGCTCTCTTTTGCATACAGCTCTCACTGGCAAGGTTTGGCTGCTATCAGCTCTATCTGTGAGACCATTGTTGCAATTGCCAGGTTGCCTCTGTCTAGTCCTCCTTTCTTTCTGTTTGTGTCTCTCACATCTTGCTGGCTGTGCTCCATCTTTCTTCCCTGCTTGCATGAACAGAGATAGATGCTGAATAAGAAAATGGGATAAATTCTCAATCTCTAAATAAAAGTAATGTCAAATAGCTGTAGTTTTATTGTTAAAAGACAGACAGAAGGATAGGAAAATGTAAAAGAAAAGCATTCATACATGTACATTAGGCAGCCACATGTATAACAGTGAAAAAGTTGTGCAGACACTCTGGCTATATACCCTAAATAAGTGGCTTGAAAGACAGTGAGAGAAAGGGTAAAGACACGAGGAAACTGCCACCAGAGGCATTAGCCATGGAAAGTATAGAAAACATAAAGTGAAAAACGTGAAGAAAAAAAACTAAAACAAACAATGGTTAATGAGTTTGCTAATAGACTTATTTAAATTCACAGCATGTGGGCTTTAATTTTGATTAAAATTGCACCCATCAGCTTTTGAGTTTCAATAGTGTGGGAGTGAATGTGGGTGTGTGAATGGTGGCAGGGGCAAACCATGTTGTTGGGTTGTGTGTGTGCATCCATGCATGGCCTTGAGCATCATTTGAGGCTTTGTGTGTATGTGTGTGTTTGTATTTGTGTATTTGTATGTGTGTGTGCATTCATGTGTGTGTGGGTGTCTAAGTGTGGGTGTATGTGTTGAGTAAGTCAATTATGCCATTCCAGCATTACAGTGAAGGAGCGCCCAGTGCCACTAATGCAGTCCCTGATCATGGTGTTAACAACCTGATCTTTAACGCTGCAGTGCATTACGCTGAGGAGAGATCACACATGTACCATCAGCACCCACTCAGTGTGGGACAGACAGAGAGGGAGAGGAAGAGGAGGGGTAAGTGGAGATAAACAGCAGATATTATCTCAGTTCTCGGTTTCAAAATGCAAGCCTGAAGATATACTCTGTGTACACTGCCTACATATGTTAGCACAATAACACTAAGGAGTTATATCACTTTCTGCCTCTAACTCTCAGGTACTTACTTTCTATTGAGTATAGTTGTATATTTTATTTCTTAATGACTTATCTCTGTTCTCTGTCTTTGTTTTCTGGTGGATGTGTAATTTATATGCAATGGACTGAAATGGCAGATACAAGCAGCTGAAAAAAGTTTCCTGTAGAGGATTAGAGGATGTCTGGGCTCAGCCTTAGAGATAGGGTGAGGAAGTCAGAATAGAGCTGCTGCTTATTCGCATTGAAAGGAGCCAGCTGAGGTGGTTTGTGAACTCGGTTAGGATGCCTGCTGTGCACCTCAGAGACCCAGAAAACGCTGGAGGGACTACATATCTCTTTTGGCCTGAAATACTTTGAGATGCCCGAGGAGGACCTTTAGGGTGTTGCTGGTGTGAAGGATGTCTGGGCATCTCTACTCAGTCTGATGCCACTGCGACCCGGTCAATCAATGGATCAATGGATCAATGGATTGATGGATGGCAATATATTTTAATTTACACAGTAATTATGTGACAGTATTAAAAGCGGATTTCAAAGAAGACTAGACAGTAAGTCTTCTGTTTTGTTTAATCAGGTCTAAATGCCCTGACCTGAAAAAGTTGTTTAATGTTTCATCAGGTCAAGATCTTAAAGAGTGTGAAATAATTTCAATGTATTCTCAACTATACAAGCTAATTGTTTTGCACAGCCAAGTGCACAATTTCCATTTATTTTAGCCCAAAAAGAAAAAAATAAACAAAACTGTATCATACTTCTCTGCTGTGATGCATGTATCAACTGTATTTGCTCACCTTTTTTGCAATGATAAAATTCATAAGTTATTGTGATGGACTGAGAGACATCAGATAAATCAGTCTGCAAAGATTAGTAACACAAATTAATGGAAGTTATTTTGGCGAAGCCAACTTACCACATGAAAGACAGCTGATAAAGTTATGGTCTTTAAATCACTTTTTGTTTTTATTTCAGTTTTCTGTTATCAGGTTTGGTTTAGGTTTTCTTTAATATTCTCATTCTTCGCTGTCTTTATATGAAGCACTATCTTAACAATTATAAGTAATTTGTCTTTGATTCCTAACTGCATCAGTGTATGAATTATGTTTCATAAGCACCTCCCTCTGTGCTTTTGTGGACCTGTGTTTGCTGGTTTATTCAGATCAGTCAGAATATTGTCTTGAGTGAAACCTGAACAGGAAGATATTACAGCGAGACAGAAATGTAATCCTGACTTTAAATACTGCTATTTACCTGCAATCACAGAGTTGAGTGGCTACCTTTTTAGTTTTAGTGCATAATACTGCTGCACAATGCTTTTAATGTAAGCTGCTGGAGTGAAACTCATTTATTATACGCTTCCTTTCAAGCGTTTGTGCAATTTCTTTAAATTATAGCCACAGTTATAATAGACAAAATTGTGTATGTTAGTGACAGTATGGCAAAAAGACGCCAAGGGTCGTATTTGCCTTAAAGGCTAGCACCTATGCAGTTTACTATCCCCCATATATAAGTGCATGACCCACTTTCACACATACAAATAAAAACACTCACTGTTGATTTTGACTAATAGTTCCTGCTGCAAAAAGCACAACAGTCAGTCAACAGCCCCAAGGAGGGAAGAGATAGAGAGACAGAGAGAAAAGTGCTTGTGAAGCAGTGGGTTGACCGTGACGCTCCACCCTCTGGTGTTCACTTTTAACTCTCATCTCTACTTCTATTCTACTCTTCTCCTCATCCACCGCCCTACCCTTTTTCTTCACGGTTGGAAAAGAGGAACACCATTCCCAGAGTGTGGAAATGTGACTGGAAAACAACCAGGGGGCATGGAAACAGGTAAGCAGTGAGTAAACAAGACAGCAGACTGAGTAAATAACTCAGAGGAAAGACCATGTAGGGGTTCAGATGCTGGGCTTAAAATCCTTCTTCATGCATCTTAAATCTTGTGCTCACCCACTTTAAGAATTAAATGACTAAAAGTCTGATGCCATGTGAGGCTACAGCACTAATTACACACCTCAAAACAATTCTGCAGAATGGAGTGTGTCTGTGTATATGTAAATAAAAAAAATAAAAACATTTAAAAAAGTAAAGAAACAGACAGAAGAGAAAACAAAAACAACACCACTTGGTCACACATGATATTATTGGTAAATTGTTAAGTTTAATTATGATTATGATTACATTACATTTGCTAATTATTATTTTGCCATTTTTTAAAAATTCAATCCAATTCAATTAAATTCAAAGGGGCTTCTATGCAAATATTTGGACAGTACACTAGAACAGTAACAAAAACTTTAAACGTATGAATTTATCTATTGAGGAAAATTATCCGACCTTACATATTTGTGTGAAGCAAATATGTATATGTACATACCCTTACTTTCAATTACTGGTGTGACCTCCTTTCACCTTACCTTACCTTCAACCAAATGTTTCTGGTAACTGTTTATCAGTCCTGCACATAGACTTGGAGGAATTTTAGCCCATCCATTCTCACAGTGCAGTCTCAACTCGTGGGATGTTGGTGGGCTTCTTGGCATGAACTGCCAGCTTCGGGTCCTTCCACAGTATTTCTGTAGGATTAAGGTCTGGACTCTGACTCGGCCATTCCAAAACTGCTCAGACCATTCTTTGGTAGAACAACTTGTATGTTTAGGGTTGTTCTCTTGCTGCATGACCCACCTCTGTAGAGCTTCAGTTCACTGAGAGACACCTTGACATTTCTCCATCAATCAGCTCCATCAATGATTGCAAGCCATCCTGGCCCCGAGGCAACAAAGCAGGCCCAAACCATGACACTACAGTATGTGTCACAGATGGGCTGAGGTTCTTGTATTCGAATGCAGTGTTTGCTCATTGCCAAACAAAATGCTTCATATGCAAGACGAAATGTTCAATTTTGGCCACCTCCATCCACAGAACTTTTATCCAACAGTCTTCTGGCTAATCCTAGACTGCAGCAATATTCTTTTTGGAGAGTACTAGCTTTCTCCTTACAATCCGACCAGTCACACAATTGCTGTTCAATGACCTCCTGATGGTGAACTAATTAACAATGACTCTAGCCACTGTAAAAAAGGCCTTTACTTTCCTAGATGTTACCTTAGGGTCCCTTGTGGCCTCCCAGACTATTACACGCCTTGCTCTTGGTGTGATCTAGGTTGTTCAACCACTCCTAGAAAGCATAACAATGGTGTTGGATGTCTTCCATTAGCACACATTCTGTCTGATAGTTGACTGGTAGACTGAAACTCTTTAGAAATGGTGTGTACGCCTTTCCAGCCTGGTGAGTATCAGCAACTTTTTTTTGTAATGTCCTCAGAAATCTCCTTTGTATGAGTCAAGACAAATTTCCACAAACCTGTATTATGAAGCTCAGACTTTGACAGTGAAGACCCAGACTTCTCTTCTTTAAATAAGGCAGGACCTTCCACTCACATGTAATTGTCATCCCATTGATTGAAACTCCCAACAATAATTTCCCCTTCAAATGAACTAATAATCTTAGAGGTTTGCATACTTTTCCATGCACAAATATGTAACATTGGATAATTTTCCTCAATAAAGTGCAAGGTTTTTGTTTTTTTCAAATGGTGTTGCCATTCCTAGCTCCAAGATGGCAGATCCATTCATGCATGTGCTTCTCGGTTTATGCAGAAACAAGGATGGCTAGTTTGTTAAGTGGATTTTGCTTGTATTACACATACATAATGTTGCAGCATAATCATTTGATGCAGAGGTTCAATTAGAGCTGAATGCCCATAATATTTTTCTGAAAAATGTAGTGTTTGGGCATGTAATCTGAAGAATAAAGGTTATGTGTAGAAATCTTTTGTTTTTGTTTGTTTTTTCAACTTTACATCTTTATTTTGTTCTGATTCTTGCTTGATAAGAATCCTATGATGTAAACATTTCAACAATAAAATGATAAGCAGGTGGGGACAGGGTATGGGACCACACTCATTTCTACTATTTTGTACCCTTCTCTATGAGATTGTAGATGATGGTACCTTGAAGTGCTTTGCGCCTGGAGTGAGCAAGTGGGTGAGACATACAATGTGTATGGATAAGGGAAAAGTAGTGTGTATGTGTATTTGTACACTACATGTTGGACAGACAAGGCCAAATCTTGAATAAATGGATTTAAAATTGAATATTTGATATGATAGCGAAGCAGAGGATAGTCTGGATACACAGGCACACACACTCAGGTCAAATAATTTTTGCCAGTAATAAAAGAGAGGAAATTGGCAGATCAACAAGCATGTGGCCACCTCTCTGCACTCTATGATAATACTCTAGACAGGAGAGTATGAGAACAAGAGGGGAAAAAAAGATTAAGCATTTTTCTCCCTCCAGACTGGGGCTACATTTTCAGTCAACATCAGGCTTGGCAATTGGCTGTTTGTCTCCAACCTCCAAGGAAGGATTTCATTGGCTGCAGAGGGCATGGGAGACTGCTCTCTGCCTTCCTATTTACAGTACATGAGCATTGCGGGTAAAAGAGCGAGGGAGGAAAATCGCAGCAGATTACCGTGCCAATTTCACATGGAAGCAGAAGAGCTCTGGAAAGGATAGATAAGGAAATTCCTAACAAACCGCTGCCAGCCAAATATGTATCCAATAGCAAAAAAAACACACAAACATTTTATAATAAACCCCAAATAGTGATGGAGGAGGTTTCACCCTACAGCGTGGATGTGGTATTTTTAGCACAGCTGTTGATAATTACCATCTATTCACCATGTTCTGCAGTAAAAAGCACTATTAGAAAGGCCACCATCAGAGCGATGCAGACACAAACATACGTATACATACATGCACATCTACGCAGGTGTACACATACACCGCACATGCATGCAGACAGCACCAAAAAAAAAAAGGCTACAAGCAGCTTGTGTTCACAACTAAAGAATGCTCAACCATTTTATTCTATGCTCAGGCAATTCAAAACACAATTAGCAATGAAAAATTAATGGCTGTGACATAATTTGCCAAGACTTACTGAAAAACCTGCTTGACTAAGGATTAACATGAACACACACGCTCATGCACATGGAGATACACACTGACGCCAACATGGCCACACTAATGTGGACGCAGAACGATAGCCAGGCAAAGACAATCAGACAGTTATTATTACTATGATGAGCAAGCAAGTCAAGCAGGGATTCAATTTGTGCCGCATGTCGGAGCACGATGCAGAACCGCCTGCATTTTGACATATTTTGTCTGATCTGGCATCTCCTCTGTAGCTATCAAGATCTTTCACTAGATTTTCTGTAATATTTGATGTAATATGTTCTGTCATTCCATTATTTCTCATTGAAGTTACTCGTTAATAGCTTAAATCAGAACAGTAATAGAGTAAGTCAGTCAGACTTTAACCAGGATAATGTCAGTGGATCCGCAGGGAGGCAACAGCAGAAGCACTGGTAAATAGATTGCATTTATATAGCAGCTTTCTAGTCTTCTGACCACTCAAAGCGCTTTTTGCAATACATGTAAACATTCACCCATTCACACATAAATTCATACACTGATGGCTGCCATGCATGGTGCCAACCTGCTCATCAGGAGATCTAATCTAACATACACTCACACACCGCTGGTGCAGCCATCAGGAGCAATTTTGGGTTCAGTCTCTGCCCCACGTACACTTTGACATGCGGACTGGAGGAGGGATTAACATTGATGTTAGCTCAGTGGCACCAAGTCACAGACATAACCAAGAAAAAAGAAAATAGATAATAATGAGGATGACTGGGCACAAAAATTATTTCAGGAGGAATTTCTGTCTTATCTCATTTTCAGGTTGTAGCTTGAGTTCGCATTGGACAGCTGTGTCATTTAGGTAAATGTAGGTATTGGATCTGCTTTAGTTTTAGAACATACCCAATATTTAAATGCTTTAATTGAGATACAGGCCAAAAATCTTGATGGGGACATCCCTTGTTAACACTTTTTTAAAAATGTACCATTCTCTACTGTGTTCTGTTAATGAATGATAGATAATGGGTGGAGGGCTGGTGTGTAGTATGACTGATATTTCCACAATACCAGCAGGTAGTAAATCATTTTTAATGGTATGTTATTGAAGTACTCATAATTAAGAAAGTATGCACCTGTGCTGTGTGCTGCAATGAGTAAATAAAACCTGTAGGTCTGTGGTTTGATTAGGTCTGTGGTTCAATGTGTTCCATGACTTTTTTCTTTCCTCCTCCTGTTATAAAAACTAAGCTCTGTAATAAAGTAAAATTGCATCCCATTCAAACTATGATATGTTCATCTCTGATCAAAGTAAATGCCATTTATGTGGTTCTCACACCACAGCAACAAGCATCTAGCTAGTGCAATTTACTGATGAAAAGTAGCATTAGATAATTTAGTCCAGTCAGAATGGTAAAGATATATGCAGTGATATTGATATGCCAGCTTATATTAGAAAGTATGTATTTGATCTAAATATAAATACATCTCATTCATGCTATCTCAATCTAAAATTCATAAATTCAACAGTGAGTTGTACATCAGTCTGTACCTGAAGCTTATTTCAAATAAGAAACTCCATCATCATATTAATCTAATTTTTACCTTTTATTTCCCTCCTCCTTCATCCTGCTCTCCTTTCCCCCTCAATTTCCCTTCCCTCTCTTGATTTTGTTTCCCACTCTTTCATTCACTATCTACATAATAGAGGCATGCTGGTGTACTATAACCTCTTCTATAGAAGTATTTTACCTTGATAATTGGTATCTCACTTGGTCCTAGACATTGTGAAAGTCTGCATTACACTATAAGCTCTATATCAGCCATTATCAGCTTTGCCGCTGTGTCATTAAAGCAGAAACAAGGGAAACTGACTTTACTGGGCTCATTTCATCATCTCCAAGTAATTACTGGCATAAAGCACTGCTGTGAGCCCACAGAGTGTTACTGCCCCTCAAGCAGAATATGAAAATACAAACACACATAGGCAAGTGTCGACAAGTGACACATGCATGCATATATGCACATGCACACGTCCACACAATCATGCAAAACTGCCTTCATAGTAACATACTTTACACTTATAAGTATGTGTTTATGAAGACAGACAGTATCACAAACTGATATTTATACATCACTTTACAACAGGCAAAATCTCACAATGTATTCTTCAGTGACCAATCCATTTGTTGTTTTATTATGGTGTTTTATGGTGCATATGAGATGTATCTTTAAACTAAAAAACGAGATAGAATGTATGTGTGTACTGTAGGTACAACCATACATTTTGTGCCTGCACCGTATTTTGTTTGGTTCTATGCTAAGTGCTAATACTAAACTATAAATCTAGAGAGAAGCACTTGCTGATTTATAAGAGCTTAAACTGCATCCTCAGTACAGTTGCATACTGTGAACGCACTTCATATATCTCAGGGTGATGTACTGACAATTATTTTCATTATGTCTAATAAATGTCAAACAATTACAATTACAAAAAAATTGTAAAAGCTACCCATCAAATGTTTCAAGAGCCCAGCGTTGGTTAAACCCAAGATATTAGATTTAAGAGCTACAAAGATTAGCTGTTGGATCGATTACTCGACAGAAAATTAATGACTAACTATATTGATGACTGAATAATAATTTTAGACAATTTTTACGCAAAAATGCCAAACAATTGCGGTTTCCAGCCCCTCAAATGTCATGATTTGATGCTTTTGCTTTTCATATGTGAATTTAAGTTTTGGACTGTTGGTCCGACAAATCAAAACATCTGAAGATGTCACCTTTGACTCTTTTCACTATTTTCTGACATTTTATAGACCAAACAATTAATCAATGAATTGAGAAAATAATTATCAGACTAATCAATAATGAAAACAATCATTAGTTGCAGTCATATTCAATTCACTGTGACATAAAACACATTAGATGATGGAACCAGAGAAGGCTTAGAGTTGTTTCTTTAAAAATGACTGAAATTATTAATCAATTATCAAAAAAGTTGCTGATTATTCTTCCTGATCAATAGTTTGAGTTATCCATGTTAAATGCTAAAAACCATACACCATCCAAATAAAAAAGGACAACAAATCCTGGTCCAAATCGAAATAGCAAGGTCATGCTCTTCCTTGAAGCATTGTTTATTAGAGGGTGGAATAATCCTTCAGGTGCAAATGAGGACATTGCACAGCGAGTGAAGAATCAAACAGGTGATCAGAAATAGAGAAATGAAAGGAACATTTTGTGAGGTTCAGAGCAGGACAGCAGTCAGTGGTTAAATTTAGTAATTGATCCTCCGTAATGGCCCATGACAGCAAGAAACCACAGGGCATTCACTGTAATGCCTTAAAGAGCTGACAAAGTAAACACATACTCACCGCCACGGGCACACATAACACACACACCACAGACTTCATAAGTAGTTTAGCAGCAAATACTCCCAAGTCGGCTTAGCATCATATTTTCTGTTTAAAACTCAAGTTCCTGCTGTTGCTCCTCCTACTTTAATAAACTCAATTTTAAGATGTGCATGATGCACACAAACTTAGGCGAAAACATAACAACACATTGTCTCTCTTTCTCTCTCTATCTGGCTCACACACACACACACACACACACACACACACACACACACACACACACACACACACACACACACACACACACACACACACACACACACACACACACACACACAGACACACACACACACACACACACACAATACAAGGCTGCACTCTAAAAATTAATGCTGCTCAAATGGATTTGAGGCAGAACCATGAGAGCAGAGGCTGGGTTTGGGGGTGTGTATGCAGATATGATTAGCTGAATGCATTTGCCAAAGTCTGCAGAACTGAAGGTGGAACTCCCAGGGCATAATTTAAAATGTGTTCAGTTTTGAGTAGGACTTTAGCAGTGATATAATACTATAAATAATTCATGATTTATGTAAATTTAGACACAAAAACATGAGTATTAATTGCTTCAACTCTGACAAAATAGATTTGATGCTTTCAACACGCAATTCAATCTTTGTTACTACTATTAAACATGTAAGTGCAGTTGTAATGCCTTAACTGAACACTAGATGTTCAATATGGACTGAGGATTCCCCTTAATATTAGTTTCATCTGTAGGCTCAAAACATTCAAGTTAGCTACATCCAAACACATTTCCACAGGCATACTTTGGGTTACACTCAGATTCAGGCCTACATTACTATTGTTTTTGTCATAATATTAATACTTACAGCTGGTTCACTAGTTACTTCATCATGACAGATTACAATGTATAGCAGTAGACTAGACTGAGACTGTGAACAGTGTACCAGGGTAAAGTAAAGTAACCTTAGGAATATAAGCAACTATAAAACTGATATTTAATTTGTGAAAATGTGGATTTGTTTTGCCTTTATGGAATAATTAGTGCAGGCATCTAGTCAGTGTCTGCTGCAAGCAACAACTGCTACAACCTCTTCCCATTCAACTTTTTTCCATTTACACAGAACTTCTGTCCTGCCAAAAGTCACTGAACACTAAAGCACAACATTTTAGATTGTCTGAAATGGCTCATGAAATGACATCTAATTGTCTATAATTTTTACGAATTATTCACAGAATGTAAACCCCTTACTAAACTGAAAAAGTAGATGGAGCCATGAATGCACAGTAATTCACCAAATGTTAGGGAATTTATTTTGTTGAGGTTTAGTTGTGTTGAAGACTCTCAAGTGTACTTTTACATTTGTGTTTGTGTTGTGTGAGTTTACAGGCATGGGCTCTCCTGCGGGACTGTGAATACCTTACAGTGTGACAGTGTCAGACTGAGACATTTGTTGGCAATATGACCGTAGAGACTTGGACTAACACATCCTTTTAAAAGAGAAAAGACAGTAAGACTAGACAAGTGAAACAGACGACAGAAGAAGATTCCTAATGCCTTCTCCTCGTCTGTTGAGACCCCTGTCATTTGCTGGGCCTTTTCTCTCACTGAGCACTAATCACAGACACACTGGCATGTAGGGTTAATTATTTTTGGCATGAATTAATTATTGAGCTTACAAGAACAAGGAATGAACATGTTGTGCGGAAAGAATACACTGTAGATCCAGAAGAAACATACACACACACCTGAAGGTTTGGATCCTCCTCGTGCTGTAGGTGGGCTTCCTCTGCTGCCTCTACCAGTCTCTATAGAAGAAGAACA